>NC_056728.1:1170381621-1170509121 GCF_019279795.1 Protopterus annectens | reverse complement strand
ACACACACACACACACACACACACACACACACACACACACACAAAACAGAAACTCATAGATATTTACACATATACATACATACCTGCAGACAACCACATAGATATGCCCACCAACTACTGAAACCACTATATTACTGTGTATACCTCACTTGTATAATTGTGATTAAATAAAATAAATGAATGCAAATATAAACTATTGCCTCAGAGATGTAGTTTAGGTCACAGCTGTCAGACTGCATACACACACAAATACTTGTACACATAGATAGAGTGACCTGGTTGTATAGAGAGGCAAAAAGTGTGTTTAAAATGGACATAAATATTAAAATAAGTTTCTGGTGCTGATAATTGGTTAAGACAGATATTTAAGAGTCTCATTACACTAAAATGACCAAATACCTGCTTATAGGTAGGAGGCATGGATGGATGGAGTGCTTTCTATAAATTTAAACCAAGGTGTAGTAATTACACAGATATAGAGGTGTCCCAAAAACAGAACAGCCTCATGCAGTTTTTGAGTCTTTGGACATTGAGTACAGGTGGATTAAAAAAAAATCATCCAGCTAAATATGCAGCAATTTAGTTTTGTAAAAGTAGATCCTATCTAATGAACCATACACAAAAGGCCAAATGTCATTTCCCCTAAGAGAGCTTACAATAAGAAAAAAAAAATCAGAACTTGTAAAAAATGCTTGTCTACCAACATACAAATTCTCTGCGAGTGTAATGTGGCCTTTCTGAGGAGGCACAGCATTTGGTCTGTGTAAATTTTACATAAGTATAATGGTCCTGCTGCTCTTTGATAGACATGGATATTTGCTGATAGCAAGTGGGCTGAGGACCTGGCCTACTGTAACCTATGCCAGAGACCAATGCTAAAGGTTTGAGGTATCTATGTGCCTCTATTTCACAGTTTATGCCCGACTTATACCTCTCAACTGTACCGAATTCCTTGGTTTTGAGATCAAAATATTGGGGTGCTACCAATTCCCGAGTGGCCCCTTTAATTTCCAAATTTCCCAGTCTTTTTTTTTTTTTTTTAATTTAGCTGATATCATCATGTGCAGGGAGTGCACAATGATGTCAGTGTCATGGGCAGACTGCCAGCCTGTTGGAATATGGCTGGGCTTCAGGGGGTGTGCACTACTGACTAGACTGTGTTTATGTTCCAAGCAATTACATATGCAGGCAACTACGGAAGCAAGCCATTCCTGGTTCATTTGTTCACGGACGGTAGTTAATTAATTAGTGCAGGCAGAGTGCAGAGTGACACAGATAGAGACAGTCAATGCACTTACATGCAGGGTCCAGCAGGAAGTCTGCAGTACTGAAGAAGTCAAAGTCTGTCAAACTCAAAAGATGAAAAAATATATCACTAGTGCCAGCAGCAGCACCACCAGGCCCAGTTTGTCCCCGGGCTCATTCAGGTACCGTACCATACGTATAAGAAATAATTAATTTAAAAAAGAGTGCAAAAATGCAATGCAGCTGCTGGTTTTTTTTTTTTTTTTGAGGTTGAGACTGAGAGAGAGAGAGAGAGGGACAGAGAGAGAGAGGGGGAGAGAGAGAGATATGAGTGTTGTGGACTTGCGAGTGAGTGATGCTATGTACTAGGAGCAAGTATGGTTATCTGACACTGGACTGAATGTTTTATGTCCCCTGGCCCACAGCCGCAGCAAGTGCAAGTGTGCAACCAAGGAATGAAGTTTGAAGTATAAATGTGCATGTTGTGTACTTGTAATTATATGTCAGAATGACGACTGCAAAGTAAACTGCATAAAGGCATCATATAGGCATGTTTATGTATGTTAAATGTATTTTATTGAACAAATTTACAAGTTAGCTCACTTAGCTGCATAACATCTTGGGACTTTGGAGGGAGCTTTATTTGTATGAATACTACATCCTGGTTATGAAGCATGTTCGAAGCAGAGAACTATAAGAGGTGGGAACTGTAGCAGGTTTTGTTTAGTGTGCTGCTAATTAAGCTGTTGTTTTAACAGGCTAGCGCTGATAGCTTGGTACCATTCATATCGAATATAATGTGTGCCGATGGTCTGCCTCTCTGTTTTATCACCTGCTTACAAGGGGAGAAAAGGTGAAAGATATTTATCAAAAATCACATGATATTTGCACTTCATCCCAGATCTCACCCATAACTGCCCAAAGAGGGACTTGTCCTGCTAAAAGAGGGGTGTGTGGTTGCCTGACATTTTGCCAGCTTTTGCACATTCAGAGTTCACGCAGTATTAAAGCTGTTACAGTCACTCAACACTGCCATGCAGACATTTCATGTTGCAAGACTCATATTTATACTTGTTTTTTATTTGATCAGTACAGACCCAGCTTGATAAAGGGCAGGTGCACTGCAATTCTTCTCGGGCAATGCATGTTCTTCTATAGTATGCACTCAAAGCCAACAGTTCCAGGTAATGCAATTGTTTTGCAGATGCTATGTTATACTTATAGCAATGATTCTTAATGATACTACAAAACTGAGACAATACAGCCCATATTTCTCTATATAACCTATTTATTTATTTTATTCATTTGTTGCAGATTTTACTAGCAGGGCAGTGGATATGCTGCTCTTTAAGTTACTCTTAACAGTAGCAGCTGCAGTCCAGAGATGATCATATCAGTTTGCCACCTATCTGTGTGACCACTATGCTGACACACACACACACACACACACACACACACACACACACACACACACACACACACACACACACTATGCTGACACATACACACACACACACACACACACACACACACACACACACACACACACACACACACACATACAAATATTATACTGACAGTTATTTCTTATGAAAACAGAGATCAGCTAGACCAGGGATCAATTTTCATTTAGAAGTTGGACTAGTAACATCTATAGTAGGGCTATACAGCAATAATATTTGACAAAAATGACAAAAGTGAGTCATACAACAAAGTGCATCATGGAATATAATGCTACAGATATGCAATAATACAACAGAATAAAATACATTTAATTATTTAAGCAATAACCCACGCCTGGGTGTGCAAGGGCAAAGCCCGAGTGGCCAAACAAAGAATACCGTGGGTAAATCCATCATTACCCACACCCATAAGTGGGTTATTGCTATTATACAATGATATTATTTAAGAAAAAAAATGCTTAGTTTTCTTAAATAATGGAATTGCATAATGCCTCCTTGCTGCCCTTCCGCAGCTTTCTGGTATTCTGCAGCAGTTCTGATGTACTGCACATGCCTACGCTTACGCAGTACATCAGAGCTGTGGGTGGAAGCAACGGAGAAAGCAAGATCTCTGTTGCTTTTTAGATAGTGTCTTGCTATGTTAAAGGAGTTTAACATAGCAAGACAGCTTTAAAAAAAGCAACGGAGAAAGTTCCATTGCTTTTTTTAAAGCTGTCTCACTATGTTAAACTCCTTTAACATAGCGAGACACTTTCTAAAAAGCAACAGAGATCTTGCTTTCTCCATTGCTGTAAGAAAAAAAAACGACATGCTAATGGAAAAAGTTCAGGCGAACGGAACTTTTTCCATTAATATAAGTCTGATTTTCAACGTGCACGCTGACCAATCAGCGTGCACGTTTTGGAATATTAATGGGGGGGGGGGTTGTTGTATAATTTAAATTTTATGATGAGTTGTGATAATGCAAACTTTTGACATCTCATTGGCTTACAGTGTGTTCTATATGCAAATTATTCTGTAATACCAGGCCTGGTGGAACAGTGTAAGTCACACACTACATGGCTGCCAGCTTCTCATACACCAAATATGGACTCAAAAATATAATTCTGTAAGTGGAGTTATACATTATACAATGGCTTAGCAATCCAGCAACTTTAAACAGCAGTGTATCAGATTGCCATGCAAAAGCTGAGGTTACCAAGACCATATAAAAGTTTAGTTTACATTGAAAATTAAGGAGAAACTGATCAAAACTGAGCCTAGGGGAAATGTTACATTTTGGTGCTTTTGCATACTTGAAAACTACTGAGGGGATGAATCACTGGGGGAAATGTTTTATTTTGCAGCTTGTGCATACTTGGAAACTACTGAAAGGATGGAAAGCTGGGGAAATGTTTCATTTTGGTGCTTGTGCATACTTGCAAACATACTGCTGAGGGGATTAGTGGGGGTCTGGGGGAAATGTTTCATTTTGGTGCTTGTGCATATTTGAAACTACTGAAATAAATTAAGCTTTTGTATTTTTGCTATGTGCCTCTTTCTCATAAAATTGCAGTTTTCTGGCAAATCACTGGCAGTGGCAGATCTTTGAGGACTGAACTGAATTCAGAAAATAATGGCAGACAGCAGACGTTCCATTTGATTTTCAGACCATCCTTCAGAAAATTCATGCTATGCTATGCAAAATCTGTTACTCTGTCCACAGTTTGTTTGGAAGAGCAGTATTTAAAAGTGTCACTGTATTTCTGTGCCTTGGTTTGGTCCCCCATATTATTTGTGGCTTTGTCTAGATTTCTTGCTCTAACAGATTGAGAGGTATGGCCGTAATATCTGCAGTCATATAACTAAATAATTAATTCTGTAGAGATGTATCTGTGCCTTCTGGCTTCTGCTGATTTTAATTTCAGTCTCTCCATTACTGACGTTTGATGCAATGCATACTTTTGTATCCCATATCTCACAGACTGCCACCTGCAGTAATTTTTTATTTTTATAAAAGAAAATTATATTTTAGTTTTGCACAAGTTTAGATATTAATATAAACAAAACACTATTGTTCTTCTGCTTATTTTGTGTTTCATGATCATATTTTCGTTGTCTGTTCTTCAGTTTGTGTTTAAAAGTTGGTATCCTGCAATTCCATTGTTGTGGGGTTGCATAATTACATATGCAAATTTTATCTTAATCAGCATACAGATTTTTGGCCATTTGTACCTATTTTTCATGGGCGTTTGTCTAAATGTTTGATGTTTCCAGGTTGAGAGGTATGATGCCTGTAATAAACCCCAACAGCCCTGGGCCAATCAGCTATTGGCTGGTTGGTGTCCAGTTGAATAGCCTGTTTTCTGGACAGCTCTAGCTGGTCTGGTGGGAACTTTTTTAGTCACAGCCAGAATTCAAAGAGAAGAAAATACAGTAGGATCTTATCAAAAGACATAAAAAAAGATAACTATAACCAAAGCAACATATTTTAACTTGCTGCTTTTAGACAAACAATGTCCCCCACTCCCCAATAATTCATATCACTTTTTGCTTGCCAGTGAGCCCTGTGCTTTCAGGTACAGCATACCTCTACATCCAGACTCAAAAAAGCTAGGCTTCTTTTATGTATACCTCTAATGTTTGATTGTGAGGAAAGGAAAAGGCAATTGCCACAATACTTTGTTTTAACTTGTCACTGTTGAAAGAGTATAGTTCTCCTCAAACGAAGACACCAGTGATGCTCCTTTGTGGTAGTTATTTATGAAAATTAACCCTTGTGTGCCAGCTCTACTACTAGCTGCACCTCTATTTTTAAAAACAATTATTACATACCTGTCACTCCACAGATGAAGGATGAGGTCCTGTCCACACTGTCCCCAGAGTCAAGCAGTCTACTTTTACTGAACATTGGTGCTGTCTCAATTATAAGCTCCACCTGCTGTACTAAAATCAAACACTGGGCAGTCAAACACACCAAATCTGTGTTTCCCTGTTTTCAAGGCAGGCAAACAAAACAGAGACCACAGGTTTTGAAGAAAGTTTGCATGATATCACTTGGTTAAGTCACTGTGTTGCTTCCTTGCTATTGATGGGCAACTTTCTCAACTTACTGTCCCAGTACCACGTGACTCCTGAGTGCTAACCCAAATACTAGCCAAGTCACTGCCTCAGATTCTACACATTACCTTACCAAAGGCTACTACACGAGATACACACACACACACACATGCACACACACACACACACACACACACACACACACACACACACACACACACACACACACACACACACACACATCACATGGTTAAGAAATTACATGTAGTGCTGACCTAAACTAATGCATAAGGGTATCTACTGTGACCCTAAAAATAATGCATAGTAATGTACTTGCAAATTAATGTGTGCCAAATTCATACCAGAAACTAGCTGTAGTTAGGTGGGATAAAGGAGGCGGCCTCCGGTGCACACTATTCGGAGGCCCAATCAGCACTGTAGGTGTGACATTTGGCCCCAGCAATTCAGTGATACAATAATATTTTTGTGCACAGCTGGGTATGACAGCAGTATCTTTAGTCATTGAAGCATTGTCATTTTCCAGTATTTCATCTGAAAGGGAGCTGTTTAATAATTGGGTAGATCAAACCAAATTAAATGTATTAGGTTTGAATAATGAGAATTTAAAACCTCCTTGGTAGATTTCCAACATAAATATGTTTTACAAAAAAAAGGAAAAACTTAAAGTATACAACATATTGATAATGCTCTTGATATGACAGGTTTTCAGACATCTTAATTAAAATTAAAAATAACTATTAGGTGTACTAAAGCCCATGAACATCGATTAACATCTAAATCTAAGGGCAATAATAAATCCTTCTTCAGCTGTATTACATAGGAAACTAAGGAACAGCACCCAACACTGCTCTGAACTTGTTAAAAATGTCCCACCTTTTCAGACCAGTAAACATTGCCAATATACTAGCAAATGTTCCCTGTAGACTTCTTTCAAAAGAGCAAATATCCTTTAAATCCCGTTATCACAAAGGAATATATATTGAATGTACTTTCTATAACCAAAAGTACTACTTCTAGCAGGCCTGGCAATATATTAAGACGGATTATATAAGATATAAGCACTATATAAGGATGGTGCAGCGGTAGCATTTTAGCCTCACAGCAAGAGGTTCTCCAGTTCAATTCTCGGCTGGAGTGTCTTCTGTGCAGAGTCTGCATGTCCTCCTTGCATTTCTGTGGGTTTTCTTCGGGTACTCTGGTTTCCTCCCACATTACAAAGAGATGCATCTGGAGTGTTTCTCCCTAGGCCTCCTCTGAAAATTGGCTTTGTTCCAAGTCAGACTTTCCTGGTAAACAAATAATAAATAAATATCCTGTTGTTAATTATGTGCAAAGCATGCTCTGGTAGAGCCAGTCCTCAACTCTGCTTAATCTAAGGATAACTACAGGTTTTGTCCCTGAAGACTTGTTCACCACACCTGGCTAGCTGTTGGTGTATTAACAAAATGGATAAGCTGGTAAATAGCTTTAGAATCAATAGTTGTGAATGCTTTATTTGTTTTTTTTTGTTTTTTTTTTTCATTCTACTGTCAGAAGATAGAGATGAAAGATGAGCAAAGATTGAGAAATTTAGGAATGTAAGTTGTTTAGAATCACTCAGTATTGAACCCAATACCATTTTCCTAGGTGATCTAAACTATCCAATTATAGACTGAGAAACCTACACCACCACTAGTGCACAAGCACAGAGATTGCTAGACGTTGTCAATAAAAATGCCCTGGAGCAATTAAAGTACCCACTAGAGGGAATAACATCTCTAATCTTGTTCTTACTAATGTAGGATCATCTTGCATCTTCCGCTTACATATCTTTATCACTTGTTAGGTCTGACCATAAAGTAGTCTACTTTAAAATAAAACTGAAACTGGAGATCCCTTCCACCCCAGTTACCTTTAGACATTTCCTCAAGACAAACTGTCTACTCCTAAGTAATATACTGGTAAGCTTCACATTCCCACCAAACCCAGTTAACTCAGCTGAATACTCAGAATTGTACATCATACTATATCAGCATGTAAACAGTTGCACATGTGCAGCTTTATCCCATACGAATAAGTGCAGGACAAACCCTCATAGCGGAACAACTTACATTCCTAATTATTAATAAGATTTATAAAAAATGGTAAAGAACTTTATCCAACAGTAAGAAAAGTAATTCCCAGAATGTTAGAGCCCTTGTCACTGAAATAAACAAACAACTCAGGAGCTTGATAAATTCCAACAAAGCCAAGTTTGATGCTAAAATAGCTACCCAAGCCAAAAATATCACAAGGCATTTTTTAAATTGTTTGTAATCTCAAAAGCACAATGCAGGAATGTATTGATCTGATTGTGAACAATGTTACCTATGCTGAGACAGATGATATAGCTAACCTACAGGCCAATAAATTTAGCTCTAGGTTTACCCTCTATCCCCTCCATCTGTCCCTCAAGATATACCTGAATCTGGCTTATCTCCAGCTATCACACAAGACCAAGTCCTAAAAGAGCTATCAAAAGGACAAAATACTGCATCGATGGGTCCTAACTATATCCCTAGCTGCATCTTAAATAGCATGAAGAACAATTTAGCCGCACCCCCTAACAGCACTGTTCAATTCCATACAGGTTTTGTACCAAGTGAAGGCAAAATAGCTACAGTTGTTCCCCTGTATAAGAGATTACTTTTCACGGACAGAGGCAATCACAGACCCATAGGTCTCACCAGGCTCATATCAGGACATAGGGAACCTCCAAACACTAGATCCATCTCAGTTCAGATTCACCAAGGGCAGGTAATGCTTACTTAGCCTGGTAGATTATTTTTTTGAAACTGTCATCAAAGCAATGGATGAGGGTAAAATAGTGGACATTGCATTCCTCAACCTGGCAAAGGCTTTTGACATAATTCCCCACTCAGCATAGAAGAAAACCTAAATAAACTGGGAATAAACCCATTTGTCACCCACTGGATTGCCAACTGGCTCACACATAGGACACAGATTATCAAAATAAGGGAAGTCACCTCTACAAAGAGATCAGTCACCAGTGGAGCCTCTCAAGGTTCTCTGCTGGGACTTCTCCTGTTTGGCATCTACTTTTCTGAAGTAAAAGCCAATACTAAAGGGCTGTGGCTGACTAAGTTTACAGATGACTGCAAGGTAGGCGTAGTCATTGAATCCCCAAATGACTTAGCTGTCCTGCAGGAAGGTTTGTCTCAAATAAATAGCTGGTGTAAAAATCATGGTCTGAAACTAAATGCCAAAAAATCCCTTACAGTATCCTTTGGGAAGTCATCTATTGAAGGAAACTACCACATTGACATTAAGTTGACTCAGTTGTTTGGCATTTGGCAACCTATGTGGACAGTGACCTAACGTCTGACCAACATGTGTCTGTTATTGTAAGAAAGTCCTCCTATGTTGCACAGCTCATAAACAAAAGGATTGTGTCTACATATAGGGATGTCATTGTTCCCTTTTACCTAGCCCTGATTAGGCCAGTCATTGAATATAATGCTCCCTTTTTGCCATGTATCTGTCCAGACACACACAACAACTGTAATGCCCACAGAGATACCTTATTAAAAGGATGGAGGGGCTAAATAACATGTCCTACCTGGGCCACATCAAAGCCCTGTCACTATATTCAGGATCCTACAGACTGCTAAGAGTTGACTTGTGCCTGGTATACAAAGCATCCTCTGACCAATTACTGATGCATTCACTGCATATCAACAAGTCAAATGACATCAGAAATACTCTGTCTAAGGGTCTAAACCTCTTCTGCAACATCAGTAGAATGGTTTGGCAGGACACATATATTTCACAGAAGATACTGCTGCTATGGAACAGACTCCTCGGCCACATAAAAAAGTTCATTCCTGTTCATTTTTAAGTACAACTTAGATATATGAATGGGAAACAGAAAATGTACCTCAGGTTGTACTACTGATGGACAGATGCAGCTTCTAAATGCTTTAATCCATGCATGGGTCCCCTCAAATTATATATGGTATGATCCCAGTTATTCTCATTAGGAGTAATATATAATTTTGAACCATGGGATGGGTAAGGCCAATCTATAACCAAACAGGATAGGTTATTTTGAGCACAAAAAGGAAAATTGGATAGGCTGAAAATGACCCGCAGGGGCAGCTATCCTAGTACTTAACTATGAACCAGTGGTATGATCCTTGATATTGTCTCTCTGTTGGACTTGCCCAAATCCACCTTTCTGTGGCCCATCATCACTTTCATATCTCCAAGGGCAGGAAACTGGTATCTCCCACACTGTATGAGACACCCTATGGGCAATTCATTTCCCAGGGAGGCAAAAGTCAGGGATTAGTGAATTATTAATTTGCCATTTCCTGCCTCCTTCCTGGTCCAGTAGACAACTTACAGGCTTGCAGTGACTGCCTGACACATACACATGGACACACACACACACACACACACACCCCACACACAGATTTTAGTAAACACATTGATGATTCTCTTGTCACACCAGTTTAGTGACTACTGTTTCAGCAGTGATTAAAGAGTCAGATAAGTCACTTGTAACCTTAAATGGCTTTATACCTATCAACTACACGTACTTTACCCTGTGTACTTCAGATAACAGATTAAAAAAAAAACTGGCACAAATTACCTCTCAACTGTCCAAATTTGTTCAGAACATCAAGATATTTGCCTGATATTTTTGTTCCATTCCTCATAAAATTTGTGATTTACTGGTAAACCACTGAGGACTGAAGTCAGTAAATAATGACAACCCAAATAACAGAAACACCAGCCATACCACAGCAAAAGAGTTTATTCAGTAGTAAGCGCTTTCAGGGATCCAACCCCTTCATCAGACAACATTCAGAATCAATCTACCAAATTTATAATCACTTCAGTTAACAGACAATCTACTTTTGAAATTTTAAAGACATAGCACCTAAACGCATTAAGGCTAACATTCCGCTAAGCAATCAAAATGTACAAAAGTATATTAAAAAGTATATGTGTATTCATGTATCAATTTATAAGACCTATAAACTCTAAAAGTGTAAAAAATACAAAAATACAAGAAATGTAAAAAATAAAACAAATATCTAATCCTATAAAAAATATAAAAGGATAAAATAAGGCTAAAATTGATAATAAGCTAGTATAATAGCCATATGTATTCTAAAATATTATACAATACCTATGCACTAATATATAACTACAGATATGTATTCATTTATTATCCCCCATTAATGCTAAAATAAAACATGCAGTAAATAATACAACAGCAGCATATTAATGTTTCAAAGGTTTAGCTTTTAAAAATGGCTTCAAGGATACTTTGTTATTCAAACAAGGGGGTTTGTTTGCATTAAATGTCATTATCCATTTTTGCTCGACAGCTTCTGTGTAGTTCACTAAATCCTGTACTCTGAGTTTGAGTTGAGGCATATGTAGTCTATATATTTCACCATATTTTCTTATGTATATGTATATGTATGTACGCAATATATATGTTTATATTCATGCGGTTGTAAAACCACAGCCACATTATGTCTTACTGACAGACTTGAATGCCTATCAAATTTGTATATGCTGGATATGCGATGATGTGCGTCTTTTTAATTAAAACTATGTATAGAGTGCATGCAATTCTTTTAGTGGTGTAATTCACTGTTACTATTGGAATTCCCATTATTTACTCTAAGGAGCTCTTGCTATGACTGAAATTGCTGTGTTGACTAGACCTTTTACCCCCTTATCAAGATGGAAACACATAAAATAAATGCATCAACAAATGTGTCTGTCACTGTGTGCTTATCATATGTATTGCATTGGTTATTTAAAACATATTTGCTGCATACCTTTATGTTTTTACAGCTCCACATATATTTGTCTACATATATACACAAAATATATGTGTGAGTCTATATAAATCTGTCTTTGTATTTCTGTGTGTCTGTGTGTATGTATGGAGATGTACACATATGTGTGTTGGTGGATGTATACATACATGCATGCATGCATGCATGCACACTATCATAGACTGGCATGCAGCAGATTTTTACTAAGGTGGCAGTATAAATACTCCTAACAGCATCCATGTCAATGATCTGTTATTACTAGTTTCACAAGTAACGATCCTTTCTATTTCTTATATGCCACTTGACAAGATTATTAATAGTGTGACTCAAGTTACAGACTACTCTTGCCTTCAGTCATCTAAAATTTTAGAGATGGTAATCTTATTTGTGTGTTAGCACCCTGTCTGACTGCACTGGATTTTTTCAGGATATCTGTTGCCATATCCCTATAGACAAATACAGTGAGGGGTAAAGGATTGGGGGGGGGGGTTATTTCAGTGCAGGCAAGCTCAACAGCAGATAGCCAAGAGTTATTAGCTTAAGACATCAGTTTGCCATGACAGAGTTGGAATTCTTCCTGGTGACAGAAACAGAACTCAAGCAAGGTACTTCCAACTCATATCAGACAACACATGTATATTTCAAGCAGGGAGGATTCAATAAAAAGGGTGAGACATAGAATAATGGGACATTTTGGACTGTGTAGTTGTTGTTGTAGTGGGCAAAATTCAAAAGACTGTCACTGGAAACTGCACCAGTACCTGTGCATGTACAAATTCATTCACAACATTGGTGGCCATATGAGAAGGACAGCTGATAAACAACACCCTCGATATAGATAATTAACTGGTTTACAAAAGGGTACTACAGCAGTTTGGAGACACTGAGAAGGTACAAGGTTGGCTAGTGATATGACTCATAGCAGTCAGACAATGAAGTGAACACATCCTGCTAATGCTGGAGGCAAGTTAAAGTAAGTAGAAGGCAGCATTACATCTGGCAACCTATCAGCTGGCTGCACAAAACCATGGGGTGGCAGTGTGAGCCTTTTGGGAGAAACACCTAAAGGTGTGTCATCAGTAATACAAGATATTGTTTTTCAAAGCCTGCTATTTAACTTGGTTGAAATAAGTACATTCTAATGATAAATAGGAACAGCCTATGACCAGCCAGCAGGTGAAGAAGCAGTGGGGGGGGCTCCAGACCAGGGGCCACAAAATTAAATGTAATAAAATGTCTACGACATTAGTAAACACTGCGCCTCCAACACAGAAGTCCACTCCCACAAATTCATCATAGACTGGTATTTTGGAAATAGCAGTTTTCTGCCATGAGAAAGGTACCCTGCTTAGCCAGTTTCAGGTGAGGCTTGTATTGAAGAAAACATCAGGGTGATGCAGCTTGGACCCCAAAGATATACCCCATGATCAGTTAGATTCCATACTCATTTGGCACAATAGGCAAGGGCACCATGAATGAAAATTAATAAATTAGGCAGATTGAAGTCTAGCACTTATGAAAGATTGCTGGAAAAATAACCTGTTATAAAATAGCTAAGATTGTTGTCTTTTACATTGCAGACCCAAGACCTCAGACACAACAGGGAGCATGAATACTGAGTTATTCTCAGATGAAAAGAGTAAAAACTTGTCTACAACGAGAACAAAGTTTACATGGAGAACTAGGGCACAAGACAGATGACAAGGGTTTGGGGGTTTGAAATGGCCACGGCAAAGGTACAAGACCTGGGGCAACTGGACAAGATCTTGCTATGCCAAGGATGAAATAACAGATGTCACATTCCAATTAGGGGACTGGTGGTAGTAATGTGAAAAAAGCATATTTTCCTAAAAGATATGAAACCTGAAGCTGAATCTATTTTATTATTTAGTGACTTCACTCCTCAGAGATTTGTCAGAAAACCACAGATTTTATGATGAACAGACCAAAAGTAGGAGACAAAAATTTGGACATTCTGCAACAACCTGGACAGTTGAGAGGTATGAGTCACAGCATTTAAAAATGTTAAGTATTTTTGTTTTCAACTGTAATTACAGTCACTAAGTATTTAGTTCATGGGTAAAATCTAGGTCAGATACAATGTAGTAATCCATGTCAAACTATTTTAGAAGCTGAATAATGTAGCTGATGGAGTTTGTAACCAGTATTGTGTTAGCCAGAATTTCTAAAGCATCGGCAAGCATCTTCAGTTATTAGGTGTCCCTTTAATGCTGATTTGAAATCTTTTAGAATTTTGACTTCATTAGGGAGTAGGTCCCAGGAGGCAGGGTCCAGTCTTGAGTATGATGGCCTCCTCTATATAACTGAAGACTAGAAGCAGCTTGTCAGGACTAGCATCATTCACTTTGATGATCAGTGCAGGCACAGGTATAATTACCTGTGGATGTGACACCTGGAAGCATTCTGTACATGGTTTAGAATATCACCTGTCACTATGACTGACTTCTTGTTTTCGGCACGTATAGTGATGATGACTGTGCATTTTGTTTTACTGTGACAGAGGACAAAAACTGAATGAAGCAGCCTGTCTAAGGAGACCTATAGGCTCTCCGGGTGATACTGTAAGAGCAGTCTATAGCTATCTGTATTGTCAGAGCTGAATGTATTGGTCTTCAGCAAGTGTACTAATCTGTTGTTTTTTCTGTTTCTCTTCTCTTTCTAAAGGGACATATGTGGTACAGGCTAAGCTAAAGCAGTGGCCACTAAGGTCTGAAATGGACAATACATATGGGTCTGTGACACTTGAAGTTTCCCAGACCTGCATTTCCTCACAGTGACAAAGGTCACTCTGTGGAATGTGTCTTGGTATGCTTGTTGGTAGCCTCTGTTGCTACATGCCAGAAGGCTGGAAGAAACTCCACTTCTGATAGTGGTCATATAGGTCCCCTGAATCACCTGCTAGCAGGCATGATGGCTGGTGATGGCCAAGGTGGACTGGCATCTAGATACTCATGCATGCACACAACAGCATCTCATTCTCCAGCTGATTGATTCCCATCAAAGTATGCCCACTGCAACACAATTTATCAAAAGTCTGGGTTTCCTGGCTTCCACTTTCAGAAGACCTACCATACACCTGTGAAGGTTGGGAATAAGAATTCTAAATGGATTCTGTTCAAGACGTCAGTAGCTGAGGTGGTGGTAAGCAGCAGCATACTAAAACAGCCATTGCAAGTCCTGACAGTAACCATACATTCTACCTGTGGCCATCTGAGATGAGACTAGCCTTCTCATTAGAAAAGGAGTGCAGGAGACAAAAGGCTACACTGTTGTGTGCCTAAACTCTATGTCCCTATCTAAAAGGAAGTATGGTGATATCATGCCATGATATTACATTTTTAAAAAAGAACTACATCTCTTTTGTAAGACACACATTGCACCTTCCAGCAATGCCTTCTTTTGTACTGAAGCTTCCTGCTTGTTTGATTGCCTGGTACCTTGTTGGTGCTCTTCCATGTGAATGGAAATACCTGTCTTATATATCACCTTCCAGAACTGGCTGCCATTAACTGCAATGTATTAAAGTACAAAACGAATAATTTGTACAATTTGTGTTCAAGTCGTCATGATAATATTTACATAGAGGCCACAAAGGTGACTGAGCTGTACACCCTGCTATAAGCCTTACTAGGTTTACTATTGAAATTTTGAATCAGCTTCAGTCGTCCGTGTAAAATGTCAACCCGAAATGCTGAATACTAAATTTCAAATAGAAAAGCAAAGCGAAAATGAATACATCGACAACTGTGGTTCAATGTATTTGACATAGCAGGATGTGCCGTCACTCACTGCCTGGTACGCAGATTAACATACCATTGAACTCTATAGTCAATGGTATGTTAATTCTACTATTTTGCAGGAGGGGGCTATGCCACCCTGCACCCCCATGTGGGGGGTGTGCTCCCCACACCCCCTAAACATTAAATATAACAACTCCAAGATCGCACTACAGTGAGGAAATGGGCTAATTCCCTGTTCCTCACTGAAGCAAGACCTCCCTTCACATTGTCAGTACATCGCTTTTCAAATAGTCAAGTGCACCATGCATTTTGATCATACATAAACAGATCAATTGTTGAAAACTATGTGCCAAAACTCTGGAAAATATCCTATGTTACGCCCATACATAAAGGTGGAACCTCCACTGAACTTAATAACTACAGAACCATTGCTTTACTCTCCCCCCTGGCCAAAATCCTAGAAAAATGCATCCATTCCCAGATGCTAAACTATCTCCTAGACAGCAACATCCTGTCACCTACTCAGCATGGTTTCAGACCTGCCCATAGTACCACTACAGCCCTCCTCTGCTTCACAGACACAGTAAACCGTCTCAAAAATGAAGCCCTACAAGTGTCAACTCTTTTTTTGGACATGTCCAAAGCATTTGACACAGTCTCACATCAAATCCTGCTAAACAAACTAAACCAATATCATCTGTCAAATTCCACTCTTACCTGGTTCCAAAGCTACTTAACTGACAGCTCTACCATATCAAACCATTTCTTACCAACAACACAAGATCAGCCATTGCTCGCTCCCAACTTCTATCCACCCTACTCTATGCATCTCCCATTCTGACTAATCTCAACAAAACTGAACTAAGCAAAATGGAAGCCTGCTATAACAGAATTGCCCACTTTGCTGCAAATTGCTCATATAGAACTCATCACTGTACTGCTTTGAGACAGCTCCACTGGCTTGAACGGCCCAACCTCCTAACCTACAATCAGCTCTGCCTCTGTCATTCTATCTATTACCTCCCCAATAAGTGTCCTGCCCTCAAAAACCTAGTACAACATCACTCAGCCAAAAGGCCTCTTAGATCATCAAGCAAACTACTACTAGAAGTCACCAACAGCTACAATAGCTTTGGAGATGCACTATATAGTTGTTCAGTGGCTAGAAAATGGAACTCTGTCCATACAAGCATTCAAAACACATCATCCAAAGCCTCCTTTAAAGACCTCATCAGGCAACATCTCAAGGAAAGTTGGCAGTGCCATGATTGCTCCCCAGGCTAGTGAAAGCAGATAATGCATACATACAAAATCTAGAGCACTTGATAATAGTTTTCAATCTTATTCACAAACACTGGCTGATCTACAATGTATGTAATGTACCTGTGTACTATGTATGTATTCTACCTATGTTCCAAATTTCAGCTGTACATCACAAATCTATTAATTACCTTTATTTTTAAAATAAATTTTTTTTTAGTTTGTTCTCTCCACTGTAACTGTTTATGTGCTGCATACCACTGTAAAAACATGTCTCCTGTAATTTGTGTGTATACTGATCATGTCTAAATAACTAAATGTGTCTGTAATTGTTCTTTGTGGAGCTTTTCTCCCCGGGCCTCTGCTGAAAAAGGGCCTTTTCGGCTCAGTCAGACACCCCCGGTTAACAAATGTAAAATAAATAAATACATGCTCGACCTATTTCGGTTTGATTAAGTACCACTTGGAAACTGTGAATTCGACCTTTGGATGTTTGACTGGTTGCCATTCGTGTAAGTCATAGTAAATCACCTTATTATTACCTACTGCTAAAGGGTTTAAAGGCATTTTTGATATGTGCAGTTCTTTTACCAAATGCCATTCTTCAGCACAGAGAGTGCTGCCCATCTGTAGCGTACATGTTTTTTTTTGTGATACAGGCAAATTTACATTTATATAAAAGTAATGAAACTGTATTAACAAGTTCACATTTTCAAACATTATTCTTTACATATGTTGATATATATCATATAACCTAAAGAACATTACATAAATTATTTAATTCCTGCCGTTTTTTTAAACAAGAAATATCTTAATTAAACCATCACTTACGGCATGAGCTATCATATATTTATATAAAGGAAAACAATCCACACTGACACAATCATAGCTACAAATATTTTACATCACAAACCATACAGACACACTCCCAGTTGCAAACATTATACATCACTAATAATCTACCCAGTCATTTTCAGTCAAACATTACATATCTCATTTAAGTCCTGCCTTCTTTTAAACCTCATTCCTCCCCTGTATGTATTGTTCCCACAATTCACAATTTTCCTCTGTAGTTTGCTCCTACCCTTACATGGTTAAGCCTCTCGTGCTTGATCTCACACAGCTAAGCAAAACACACAGCACCATGAATAACCACATCACGGACTGTAATCTTCACAGACACAGACACAGAATATGCTGGTATATAGGTTCATAGGTTCATAGGTGTGTACTAGGCTAATGACCACAAGGGCCTTTTTAAGCCTAGCTATGCAATTCCAAATCTCTGACAAGTTCTCATACCCTTGATAAGTGTAAGCAGTGGCTTGGGAGATGAAGCATTTGCAGGCTTTCTGTAGTCTCTGGGATATGTACCTGTCTCTCCTGTAGGTCCTATTTATATCACAGGCAAGAGTTAAGTCTTTAGAATGGTTAGTTCTGGTACTGTTTGTTTTACAGAAATGCAGGAGGTCCATCAGGATAGGGTCTGACAATGTCATGAATTCCAGGCATAGATCTACCCTAAACAGGCTGTAGGAGACAGAATACAGGGATAGAGCTTTGAGGTGGTCTGCATAGGACATATTACTTATGCCTTGTATTCTTTTAGTCAGGAACCTCTGTGGACATTCTAATTGATGGATATTCCTGGTTAGGTAAATACAAAAGGGGGCACTGTACTCAGTGATAGGTCTGATGAATGCCAAATACAGTGGAACACTGACTTTCTTGGACCTAGATGCCATACCTTTGTTTATATGTTGCACAATATATAATGATTTTCTCAGTACTGTAGACACATGATGGTCAAAGGCTAGATTGCTGTCTGTGTGTGGCCCCAAGTCCCTGACTACTGGGTCAACTCTTAGGGATGTGTTGTCAATATGATAGTTACCAGGGGTGGATGACTTCCTGAAGAATACTATTATGCATTTCTTGGCATTTAGTTTTAGTCCATGACTCTGACACCAGTTATTTGTCTGCATCAGCCCTTCCTGAGAACATTTGTGTCAATGGGGGATTCTATAACTGCTCCTAATTTGCAATCATCTGCAAATTTAGTTAGTCAGGGGCCATTGACATTGGCCTTCATTTCAGGGAAGTTAATGCCAAAAAGGTGCAGTCCCAGGATCGATCCCTGAGGGACTCCACTTGTGACTACAGAGTGACTTGTCACTCTGTAGAGGTGGACTCCCTGATTCTAACTTCCTGGGTCAAGTCTGTGAGCCAGCTGGCTATCTACCAGGTGACATAGGCGTCTATACCTAACTTCTTGAGTTTGTCAACAATGCCTGAGTGGGGTATTGAGTCAAATGCCTTGGCCAGGTCAAGGTAGGCAATGTTAATAATTTTGCCCTCATTGCTCCCTCCAAAACATTACTCTGCATGTATTATTCCCACAATTTACATTTTTTATGTAATTTCCTCCTCTCTTACCCTTTTATAATGATCCCACTTCTAGTTGTTTTATTTCTGTTAGAATATTCACTATTTCGACTACAGTTGGTTTAGACTTTGATTTATATTGTCTAGTAATTGTTTTTTTGGCAGCCACCAGAATTAAATTCAGCAAGGCCTTACTATATCTAGGCAATTCTAATCCTGTATCACAGCTCAAAAAAATTATTTCCTTAGTTACACCAATTTGCTCACCCACTATTTCTGTTAGAGTAGTCTGCAAGGAATTTTTAAAGTCTCCAAAAATATGTTCTCAGCTACCTCTTTCTTCACACCTCCAACATTTTTAATCTACCTGAATAAAAATCCTTTGGAGTCTGCTTGGGGTAATGTTTAATTCGCATTCCTATCCCAATGAATCCCATACATACTGAATAAACTTCCTATAGATGTCAAGCAATACAACACATGGGCTGTATTCAAAAATATTCCTGATGAATAGCTGGAAGAATCATAAATCCTCCATGAGGTATATAGCATGATGATCCTCGACAATGAAGCTTAATTCAGTCAACAGTTCTCGGACTTAGCTGGCTATGCTTCCCAATGGCCTTTTGAACTACATGCTTAGTATATGCCTATGAACTTATCAACCTAATATATAATTACCAAGTATCCTACAAATGACCATGCTGCATGCAGAATATATATACAGACAAAAATGCTAGTTTATTGACAAGTGAATTTCCATAATCCATCTCATTTGCATGGCATTATATGTTTATTAGTCTATATTGCTGACTACACAAAATTTCATACTACCATGAATGTGCTAAAGACATCTCCAAATTGTGCATGCCCTGCATGACAACACTTATTGCACAGTTTAACTTTACACAATGTACTAGTTTTCCTTTCTGAATACAACCTACTGTGTTTTATGTCCTGTAAGATTATCAACAATGAACACAGATAAAATGGTACCTGTAAAAAAATGTAATTGTGTATTTTAATAAACAACAATATAAACAATGAACAGTAAGTGTAAACAATAAGTAATAAAAACAACAAATAGATGTGTGCTGTACTTTCTAAGGTACCATGAATTAAACTTAACCACTGTGTAAAATCATTTAATTTTTCCCCTTATTGATTTATTCAGCTGTTTGTTTATTTGTTTGTTTACTTACTAATTTCAGTTTGATAATCATGTAAGTGGACTGGTTGACAGACCCTTTCCAGTCGGGTCTATGTTAAATGTCCGAACATCCAAAATGTCAAACATTACATGGTCGAGACCAAATGTTCGACATTTGGATGTTCGAACATCAAATAAAAAAAAAGTAAAAACAGAAAAAAACACTTTAACAGTATAGGCAGGGGACAAGCCCCCCTGCACCCCCCACACCCCCCAATTAAAAATACCAACTCTGAGACCGCACTTCAGTGCAGAAAAGGGAAATTATCCCTATCTGCACCATACAGCGCCATTGAAAGTCTATCTCCGAGCAGTCAAAATTTCTAACATTTGGTCTCGACCATGTAACATTTGAAATTTTAAGTGTTCGAAGATTTGACAGGTACCCTTCCAGTCATAACCTGAGTTCCATGGTGCAAGACAAAAACAGAAAATTATTAATAGAATAAAGAATTATACCACTTTCAGCAGGAATGTAAAACAGTTTGGCAAAATGCAGAAGTGGAAATCACTTCCAGCAACTACATTAAGTCCAAAAGGATTCATTGTCTAAGAAAATGTCCAGTCTACTTTCTCAAAAACTGCCTGTTTGCTCCTCGCAAAAGAAAAGCAAACACTCATAGGTTCATAGCTTAGTACTAGGCTAACTGCCCTTATGGGCCATTTTAAGCCTAGCCAATTACCCATTGTGAGACTCAAACCCTGCACCTTGTGATTGTATGGTAAACACCTTAACAATTATGCCGACCTCCCACTCCCTCATTCATTTTGGTCTTTGGTGGATTAAGTCATTTCCATTTTCTGGCCATTTTATATTGGTTATCAGTGGAAGAAATGATTATAATAATCTGCATATGCTATGTTAATACTAAATGCTTATCACTAAGGTCAGCAATATACCACAATATGAACCATCTATTTTAGTTGAAATGTAAATCATTTAAGGACAGAATTTCTTCACACCTGTGTTTTTCCTAACATAGCCAACTGCTGTTGCACAATGAACATTGACAAATGGCAGTCTTTTACAAGTCTGTAAACAGGTCCCAAACACAAGCTACTATCACATCCTTATACAGTGTTACTTCATCAACATTGGTTACAATAAAAAGACAGATTCTCCTGGGTGTATTCATGTCTGGGTTTCTCCGAAGATAGTAACCCTCCTCCATTTTGAAGCTTTGCTACTATACATTTATTCTAATTTGTCTCTCTATCTATCTATCTATCTATCTATCTATCTATCTATCTATCTATCTATCAATCTATCAATCTATCTATCTATTGTTTAACTGAACGTAGCCCTGTGTTAGTCAAACTGCACATGTACAAGCAAAACACACACACACACACACACACACACACACACACACACACACACACACACACACACGCGTATATACACACACACACACACACACACACACACACACACTACTTTTAGATACTGGCCATGTTCGCATTATGAGTTACTATCTATCTCAGTAGGATGGTACAGCAACAAATGTAAAAAAATGGCAAAAAAAGTTGATGGACTTTGAAGTGATCGAAAAAATACTAAAAAAGGTTGATTAGGCTTACTCTTTGCTGTGTATATAGCGTCAGCATTCCTCCTCCACTCTCTTACAACTGCCAGTATGGTTCCAGTATTCTGTTATCCCTAGACTGACTTACCACAACATCAATTGCAAAACTGCTTTTCTAGACCTTTTACTCCCCCTCCCAGCTGTGACAGCCCCAAAGTACAAAACTCCCATCATATTTCAATCTCTTCTCATACACCTCTCTCTAGAGGGACAATACACTTATCCAAAGAAAGCGTACAGAAAAAAAGCCTTTGTAGACATGTTTAATTGATTAAAGCAGTTATGAAAGTCTCTCTAGACAGCAAATCTCTAAACCAGATGAACTGCCTTAACTCAAAAGCATTAATCTTTTGAGACACTATTTTACCATATTTTCACTCTAACGTCCACCTTGTGACCTCCAACTGTCCTTCTGCCTAATCCTATCATCTCCCATTACACTCAGTGTGCTGTACTATCAACAACCTCAGTGACCATCTATAAATGTAAAGACTGGCATGTATTACAAGAATATCTCTAATAAGTATATAAGCAGCTTATACAGTCTGAACAATGAGTATTCACCACTGGGAAACGGTACTACTGAAAACTTACACAAGACTACACGTACCACACATAAAATCTGTCCATTGACTGTGATGCCTAGAAAAGTGTACCTAACTATTACAGTTCTTTCATGTTTTTCTAATAAGTACTACTTCAAGAATATGTATTGCTTTTTATAAATCTTATGTACTCAATGCCAGGAGACTAAATAACAAATTGCTTGATCGTGAGGCCCTAGTGTGTTTAGAGCAAATGCAGGTGTGTTTTATTACAGAAACGTGGTTTAAAAGTCTAGACAGCATTCCCTCCATGCCAAAGTTTTGTTCTTATCACATCTTTCAGCCTGATGGTAACTGTGGTATAGTTTCCATATTTGGTAGAAGTCACATCACTTCTAGATTGATCCCTATAGACTTCAAAACTGAATTTATCAAGATCCAAATCTTACTAAATATGACCTGCTATCAGTTTAAAGCATGTAACAGGACCCCCTCTATGTTCACATAAAACCACGTTAGGTTTCTAAATATACTGGATAAACTCCAAATCATTAGGAATTCCATTATCTTAAGAGACTTTAACTACATGACTACACACTGGCAGACCTATTCCTCAAGTGTATGTTGCACCCAAAATTTCTATGGTTGCATAAAAAAAAACCTCTCTGAACCAAAATGTCAAAGAACACACTAGAGAACATAATCTTTTTCACTTGATCCTTACCAATATGACATTGATATCAACTATCCCTACTACTACCTTCTCCAGTTAAATCCAATAAAAAGTGATAACGTTTTCCTTGCAAACCTCCCAGCAATTAGCAGTGAACATCATAAAACTCAGAGACTTCAAACATATAAATCTTTTACAATTCTGTGATGAAGACTCAGAATTCAAGTTTAACTGCATTACTCAGCAAGTAGATATGCAAACAAAATCTATGTGCACCTAAAATGCATTGACCTGGCAGTTACAAACAAAATGGGAAGCTTAAAACCTGATGATCTTTATGTATAAATAAAAAAATATAATAAAAAAGCTTTTTTAACAGTACATCAAAACAAAAATCATGACATCAAGGTTAACATTAAAACACCATCAAAGGAAAAAAATTCAGAAAAACAAAGGCATCCCAAACATTTTGACTAGTATGAGAAGCTAAAGACAATCAGATATTGTTCGTTAGTTACATTAGGAAACTAAGGAATAACACCCAGAACATATTCAAAATGGCACTACTTTCTTTGATCCAGTAGAGATACCCAACATATTAGCAAACAAATTCAGTACATATTTCATTTCTGAAACTACTATACAAATCCCAAATATCCACATATTCTCACCCCCCTGTCATAACCAAAGACCACATGCTAAAGGTAATCTCCAAAATGAAAAATACATCATTCAAGGGGCCTAATAATATATGTGTTTGCCTGATAAACAGTAGAC
Organism: Protopterus annectens; assembly: GCF_019279795.1. Classification (NCBI taxonomy): domain Eukaryota; kingdom Metazoa; phylum Chordata; order Ceratodontiformes; family Protopteridae; genus Protopterus; species Protopterus annectens. The sequence continues at coordinate 1,170,485,316 of NC_056728.1, read as the reverse complement.
AACAAGCCATAGTTGATTCACTCCTATAGCTATTGAATCTGAGCTTAGCTGTTAGTTTTGCCTCTGAAATATGTCACAGAGCTGTTGTGAAGTGACTTGACAAAGGTGGAGCTTCCACTGACCCCCTTAAATGTCAGACACATTAACCTTACTAGCCTCATCCACTAAGCCATGAAGGGTATCTTAATTCGCCTAATTAATAGATCCTGTCTAATGAATCTGGTCAACTTCTTTGGCAAGGCACAAGTCTTGGACAGTGGGCATGCTGTCCATACAGCATAACTTGATCTGGCTATGGCTTTTTGGCAAAATACCACATGCTAACATAATAAACAAGCCAAATGAGCTCCAAAATTACCCCTATACAATGAGGGTTGTAATTGCATCATAAGTAAACATGAAGTTGGTCAGAGGTGTGGCTCTGTGCTAGAATACCTGTCATTTGGCATTTACTTTGCAGATCTCCAAACTACAAAAGGGGATCTCTGGCTAACCAAGGTTGTGGATGAATGCAAATTTGGTGTCATCCTCGACCTCCCCATTGCCACCAATATACAGAGGCTTCAACCGACATTTAAATATGTCAACTAGTGCTCAAACATTGGTTTAAACTAAATGCTAAAAAAGTAAAATATTGTTGCATTAGGTAAATGATCCCTTCATCCACAGTGTAGTGCAGACAACACCCCTCTTCAAATTTAAATTGTGGTGAAACACCTTGGAACATAGATAGATAATTATCTTGCCTTTGACAATCAAATTGCAACAGTGGTTAGGAAGTCATTTTAGCCAGCACAACTGATTGCAAAAGTTATTTCATCTAGATCCAAGGAAGTTTTTATCCCTCTGTGTTCTGCATTGATTAGATCTATCATTGAATACAATGCACCTTTTGGGAAGTGTCTTAGCAAGCATATCAAAGGTTCCTAACCAAAAATATTACAGGCTTAATGCACAAGAGCTACTAAGAGATACAGAAAGCACTATCTCTTTATTCAGTGTCCTACAGACTCCTAAGTGGCAATCTATATTTTTCCTTTTAGGTCTTACAGATCCAGTAGTCCAAGTTCTTCATACCTCCACAAATCAGTCTCACTTACACTGGGACCAGGGATTTAAACCTGCTTCAGCAAATAAAGAAAACATGGTGGTGATATAGATTAGTCACACAACAGTTTTCCCTTCTCTGGAGCCAACTTTCAGTCAAAGTTATGCAATGCTTCTTCAACAAGAAGTCCGACAACTGGATGGGTATCCAGAAATTCACCTCTGATGTAACTAGCCTATTGCACCTTAAAAAAAGAGGTAAGATCAAAGGGGTTGCTGACAAGACATAAATGGCCAGAGAGCCCAGTTGCCTTTTATTTTCAATGACTCTGATTCTTTATCTATATGCAGTATCTCACAGGTATACCGTTTTACAGTTAAATCTGACCACAAACTGGTAACCTCCTTCAAATTCACCAAACTATCTGATGCAATTATCACAATATTTGACACTTCAAATGTACTAATCTCATGTAATTCTATGATGGTGTCTTAAAATTCAGGTATAGTCATAATACCCAAAATGCAACATGGATAGTAGTTATGTAACTAATGTATATGATCACATAGATAAAAGTAGCAGCCTGACAGATCCTTGCAGAACTAAATAGAATGAGAAACTTAACAGAAAACCAATCTGGTGATCCACATGCATAAATAAAGTATACAATAAAAGAAAACAAGCATCTGAGAATATATAGCAAAACTACAGAGCCACAGTCAAGGTCAACATCAAAAAGTTATAGAGGGCATTGAAAAAATGCCATGAGCAATACAAGGGCATCCCATGAATAGGCTTAAAAAGGCCCATGAGAGTAGTTAGTTACTAATCTATGAATCTATGAAACTATAAACTTAGGCTAACATTAGAAGTTAAGGATAATTACAAATCCTTGTTTAATTATATCAACAAATTAAAAAAATAAGACCAATATTGACCTGAACTTATTAAAAATAGTGCTACCTATTTGCATCCAGTGGCTATTACAAATATGTTAGCAAATAAATTCAGTGCAAATTTCAGCCCTGAGAGAATGGTACAAAACCTACATATGCCAGGGGATCTCAAACTCATTAATAATCACTAAAGAATACTTGTAAAACCAAAAAAATCATCCTCCATGGGACCTGATAACATACCAGGCTGCCTGCTCAATTGCATTAAACATGCTCTAGTGGGCCAATGCCTACAACTATTCAACCTGAGCTTAGCCGCTGGCTTTGCATCAGAGGTATGATGCACAGCAGTTGTAAGGTCATTTCACAATGGTGCCCCCACTATACAGCCAGTAAACTACTGACCCATTCATCTGAAAAGCTTCATCTGCATGGACAAGGAATAGATCATAAATGGCATGATAAACTACAATGCTGAAAAAAAACATATAATACTTGAACACATCAGTGTGGCTTTGTTAATGGTAGATCATGTGTGAAGAATTTGATAAATGTCTTTGAGAGGTTAACACAAACCACAGGCAGTGGTCATGCTGTCCACACAGAATATCTACACATTGCCAAGGCACTTGATATCATATCACATGCTAACATAACTAACAAACTAAATGAGCTGTAAACCGAGTTGTATGTAGTTTGGTGGATAGCAAACTGATGGAGGGACAGTACCCACTTATTAAGGGTGACAGGTGTGGCAGATGTTAAAAAAGGATCAAAGTATTTTGCAGTGCAGAGGTGTTGGACATTGAGTTTGATAAACAAAGTGGTCAAATGCAACTAATTTATTCCTTTAACCATTTATCTGCATCTAGCCTTCTGCACACCATCTACAAAGAAAGAAGACAAATGAAAACAAAGTAAGTGACACAACTACAGGAAAAGCACTGCTGCATCCAAGCCAAATGCTTCAAAATTAAAAACATCACCTAACATACTATCTCTATTTCCTTTCCAAGTCTCTTCTGCTCTCTTACTGACCCATTATATATATATATATATATATATATATATATATATATATATATATATATATATATATGCTGTGCATTACTATGTGCTTGATTCTGTATCACACTCTGCTTGTTCACTAGAGTGTATAAATGCACCTTTTCTTTGTAACTATTCTGAAATAGTCTGTTACTGTTTACTGTGCTGTGTTTTTTTGGGGTGAAATCTTTTGTACTTCATCTGGGTAGAGTCTGAAATTGATCAGCATTGATCAGTGCACTACCCCTGTTAACAAATATAAATAAACAAACAAAGGTACATTTCCTTTACTGTAAAAAATGATGTTTGGATATAATTAAAGTCAATGTATCATATGTGGAGTTAACTCAAACCACTTACAATATTGTTTTAGTATATAACCAGGGAGTAAGATTAAGTTACATATAGACACATACAGAATTGCAGTCTTACAGGAGCAAGCAGTAACCCCTTTCTTAAAATTGTCACTAAATGTAACTAAATATTACTAAAAATATTGTAAAAGGTGTGGATTATGGTGAGCAGTAGTCCCCACTTATATGGTCCATTAAATTGTTATACACACCATAATGTTTTACATTTTTTGTATCATTACAGCCTCATTTTTTTACTTTTTATACTGTTTATGGGGATCAGATTGCATGCCTGACCACCTGTAATAGTAATCAGAGGGAATGGGTGAAGCTTGCCACTGTGGATACTGTAGTCCTTTTCGTAACAATTGCCATAAGTTCTTCCTTAGAGAGCATGGAGGTAACTAGTTGAGTCCCTCGGGGATTCATTTTAGGACCTCTGCTATCCAATGTATACTTCTCTGATCTCCAAATCATATAACCGGATTTGAGGATGATTATAAACTGTGTGGCATCCTCAAGCATCCTTCCAATATGCAAAAGATGTAACTTGAACTTACATATGCTGTGTTAGCTGGTGTTCAGAAAACAAGCTAAAACTACATGCTGAAAAATACAATATTGTTACAGTTGGAAAGCTATCCCTCAATAGAAAACACCCCATTACCAAAATAAAAATATTGTGAGAGACCTAGGGTAGATGGGTAGATAATTCCCTTGCCTTTGATCACCATGTTACAACAGTGGCTAGGATATTCATTCTATCTAGCACAGCTGATGATATCTCCTCAAGGTCCAAATAAGTCCCTATCCCTCTATATTCTGCAGTGATCAGGCCCATCATATAATGCAATGCACCCTTTGGGATATATAGTAGTAGACATATCAAGCAGTTATAGAGATCTCAAATGTTCTTAACAAAAAAGATCATAGGCCTAAAAGAACTGAGCTACCAGGAGAGGCAGGAAGTACCCTGTATTCAGTATCCTGTAGGCTCTATAGGGGTGATACATGCCTTGATTTTAAAGTTATTAGTGATCCGGCAGTCAAAGACCTCTTATATATAGACAAATCAAACCATCCAGCAAACACCTGGACCAGAGATTTGAACCTGTTTTGGCAAATAAACAAATGGTGGAGAGAGAGATTCATCATGCAATGACTAGCCCTTCTCTGGAATAAACTTCCACTCCAGATCAAAGAATGTGAAACTATTTCTTTCTTATAAAAGGAGTTAGATAATTGGATAGGTGTTCACAAACTCACCCACAACGTGACTATCTTAATTCTCCTTAAAAATGAGGAAAGACCTAATGGTAGGAATTGGCAAGGAGTAAATGGCCACATGGCCTAATTGTCTTGTGCTTTGTTTGATTCTAGAACTGTGACTCAGAAAACCCACAGAGATGTTCTTGGCATGAGGAGCCTGGGTGAAGTGAGTGACACTGACATACAACTGCCCCATATAGATGCTCATGGCCTGAAGGAGCCTGGGGAAGTGAGTGACACTGACATACAGCTGCCCCATCCTGGGGAAAGGTGGAAATCGTCTAAGCAGTAGTGGTTGATCTCACTGAATATTGGAGAGAGATGTGTAGTGAGTCAGCCAGGGACACACGTTCAACTCCTGCCAAGCTGATTCATAAGTAACCTTCTGAGGGGACAGTGCATCCTGAGGAGGGCATGCATGGAAGCATGAACATCTACCAGAAGGGAGGACATTGTAGGGCCTTCACACATGAACATGCATGTCAGCTGTTAAGGTGGATTGTTAGGTTTACAAGAAAAGTTTCTGGTGGCTGTCTAAGTGACAGACCCTTTTTGCTGGCTGTCAATCTGAGGAAAGGAAATGAGTGGCTGATTGATGAGAAGGGATATGGATAGCAGGCAGCAGAGGAGAAACAAACCATAAAAAAAGAAAAAGTTTACCTGAAAGTATCCCTGTAAAATTTCTTTGAAAATGCACCATAATGTTGTCTGCAAATTCAAATTTCAGGAAATTCATACCCAACTGTAAGTTAAACAATAACAAATAAAATTTACTTGGTAAAACTAGTCTGATACCATACTGACAGGCAAGTGAGCACTGTGACAAAGCAACATAGAAAGTGAGCAGAACACAGTTTGGGTTTGTGAAGGGCTGATCGTGTCTCATGAGCCTAATTGACTTCTTCAAATCAGTCTCCAGAGCTGTGGACGAGGGTAAGGCGGTCCACACAGCCTAACTGGACCTCCCCAAGGCCTTCGATACCATCCTCCACCCTGGAATCATAGATAAACTTACTAAGCTGGGCATAAATCCCTATGTCACTTGATGGGTTGTCAACTGGCTTACTGACAGAACCCAGACTGTAAATGTAGCCATCTCCAAATCCATCTCCAGACAAGTGACAAGTGGAGTACCTCAGGGTTCAGTCCTGGGACCGCTCTTGTTTGGCATCTACTTCTCTGAAGTACAGGCCAACACTAAGGGACTCTGACTAACAAAGTTTGCAGATGACAGCAAACTGGGAGCTATTATTGAATCCCCAAATGATGTGGAAATTCTACAAAAGGTTCTTACAGAAACAGAAACAGATGCTTGGTGCCAGAGCCATGTGCTCACACTTAATGCCAAGAAATGTATAGTTATCCCCTTTGGAAAAAAACATGTACCTATGAATTACCACATAGGTGGTAGTACACTAAACACGAAAAGTGTGATGAGAGACTTAGGGACACAGGCAGACAGTGGTCTCACCTTCGATAACCACATCATCACAACAGTCAGGAAATCCTTCTATGTGGCACACCTCATCACTAAGGGCTTTTCATCCAGAAAAAAGTAGGTCATTGTCCCACTGTACTCATCCCTCATTAGACCCATTATAGAATACAACGCCCTGTTTGGTATGTACCTCACAAGACATCTGCAACAGCTGGAAAGGTCGCAGAAATACCTGACTAAATGAATCACAGGCCTAAAGCAGATGCCCTATGTTGACCGTCTAAAAAAACTCCAGCTATACTCTGTGGGATATCGTCTACTCAGAGGCGATCTCTGCTTAACATATAAGGCCATGTCAAACCCTGAGCTGTTGGACAAGCTCCACTTAAAGAAATCCCAATCCCCCAGCACCACACACTCCAGGGATCTAAACCTTGTCATCACAATGAACAAAAGATGCTGGAAAGATAGGTTCCTGACCAAGAGTCTCCCCATACTCTGGAATAGACTGCCCATACATGTCAAGCAGAGTGCCACCTTGGCCCTCTTCAAAAAGAACCTTGATGATTGGATGTGAGATAGGAAATTTACCCCGAGGATCATGTCAGTCACCCTGCTAGACAGGGATCCAGGGAAGTAAATATTGTGGGAAGAAATATCCAGGGAATTGTTATGGCTAGACTTGTATAGGCCTTAGGGCTGATAGCCTAGTACCAACCTATGAACCTATAATGGAATATCTGAGGAAAAGATTTGCCAAGAGAAAATGTGATTTTTTTATCCATGTGTACAGGCAGTTTGCAGTCACAATCCCCATCCTGTACTGCTAATAGGTGCATGTCTGGCAAACTCAGTTTAATATGAGAAACAGAAATGGATAGCTCTGAATAAGCATGAAATATGCTGCACAGTTTGCATCAGAAATCACAATAAAGGTAATCTGTAAGCAGTGTAGATGTATATTGTTGGGGAATGAGCTAGAAGTGGAAGGATATTTTTTTCTAATACCACAAGAAAATCAGTATAGTAAAAATGATACCACGCAGTCAAGTAAAAATGAGCTTATCAAGACAAATTCTGATATTTGTGTCCAAATAATTCATAGTGGTTGTCAGATGAAAAATGAACAAAATCATCTCATACCACATCCCTCCAAGGGTATACAAGACATTCTTATCTGCCCTTGCCCAGTTACCCACACACATATCTATTATTTACAAGTCTTCACAAATACATATGTACATCAGCTGGCCAGACAACAAAATATTGCTACTTAGAAATAAACAAATGCTGCGTGTTTAAACATTGTGTGCTCATGATAATATTGATTAGCAATGGTGCGTAAGACGTACAGTAGTAGACAACATATCTGTCAGAAAATAATCAACAATATATGACAGATGAGGCTGGCATCTTACACACATTGCTTACCTAAAACATCAAATGTGTGTCTCCCACACTTCAAAATATACACATGCTACAAACAATGTTACAGTAAAGAATAAAAGGAATTCAACAACTCTGGGGAAATAGATGGGAAATGGCATGATAAAGAACAGGGTAAAAAAATTATAATCCCTTGTATCATTGCAAGATGTACCCAGAGTGTTTATACACATTAATGTATGACTAATGGCATCAGTTGAAGCTTTTTATACAAACTGCAGAAATATAAGAAAAATCCTACTTCTCAGTGTTTTGCTGTTAGGCTGATTGTCTCTGACACCAGCTTGTTCTGTATAATGATTGTAAACACAGTATCTGAGAAATCTTGAGATCCTAAGTGTTCTAATCATGGGTCACTGCGCTCCATCCACCTAACTAAGCTAATGATGACCAATATATATTAGTGATTTTACATTTTGCCAGTAGGCCTTTTAAGTGTCTCACTGTGGATTTAAAATGCTATGAATCATCTAAGAAAGTTGCAGCTAGTAACACCCATGTGCCTGTCCACTACACACAAACAAGGACCGTCTGCAAACCTCAGACATGCACATATACACTCACTCAAAATTGCTCAGATAAGCAAATATTCAACTAATTTGTACAAGCCCAAAAGTTTGAAAATCTTACCCACACATGAAGTAACTGCCCACCCAAACCACATTTAAAGCATGAAACTTGGAAAGTACACAGATAAACTCCAATACTATAGAACACCACATCCCTTAAGGAAAAAATGCAAACAATTTATACTAGACATGTCATTTCTCAATGCACATATACAATACAACAGCTAAAAATCAGTAAGTCATCAGAGTTCAAGGAAAACTCTCTCAGAAGTAATAAAAGCTGTATATACCTGTCTCCTGGCATACCTAACAACCTCCTAGTGCAAGAAATCTGGACAAAGCCTGATGTAATGGAGGGGACAAAGGCCCAAAAATAGGGATGAATTTTAAATATTGCTGTTATAAACTTAAAAAGTAGCTAGAAATCTTCTGAAGGATATGAAGTCTGAAACTCAAATGCATGTTATTATTTATTGACTTCAATCCTTAGATGATCTCAGTGATTTGTCAGAAAACGACAGTTTTTATGAGGAACAGACCAAAAATATGAGGAAAAAATCTGGACATTCTGCAAAAATCTGTACAGTTGAGAGGTATACCAGGTACAATTACATTACACTGCCATGTTGCTGCAGTCTTCTACAAAGATGAGGATCCATTTTTGAAATGACATCTCAAACTCCTACCCAGTATCAATGCAACAAAGCATGGTAATTATCCCTAATACATTCCTCAAAAGGGTCGACATTCATAATTCTTCCTTTGACAAAATTCAACCTGTTTTATTCAAAATATAGGACAAAAAATTCAGTAATATAAAAGGATCACACTAAACTCTCTTCCAACATTTCCTTCTGACTGTAAGTTCTTAAATGAAATAAAAATCCTTTAGGAAGTTGAAAGAAGATCCCGCCAATAAGGTCTTCTGTACTACTACTCATACACTGAAGTTGTAATCCTGTCAGGGAGAAGCACTGATAGCGAGGAAGTCTCTCAGTCATCCAGAGCAGAACTTGGTCTCTACCACCTCATCAAAATGAATGGACATGTTTTCATCTTATTTCATACCTGTTGTGGAATTCTCTTTGTTACTGAAAACTTTTCAAGTGACTGTTGAACTCTAATTTGTAGTCAACAATGATGAAGCCAAGTTTATATTAAATCACTTAAAAAACTTACTGATTATGGCTTTCTTTGCCACATATTTCAGTATTTTATGAAAATGTTGCCATTATTTGTATATATTTCACTTAGTATGTACATAAGTACAAATGTTAGTTAAAATGTTATTAAGGGCATAAATTGCAAAAAAAATTGTTTTTGTGAAGACTGGGAAGAAAAATAGAAACAGAATTTTGAAATGGCACTGGATATTAGTACTAGATGCACCAGGTAAATGGCAGCTTCAACAAATAAATTGCAAGCCAACATATTTCCCCTATGGCCCATTTCATTGACTATGTGACCACAATACCTCAAAATATCTTAGTGCAAGAGATCTGGACAAAGTAAAAAATGGCTGGGGGACAAAACTCCAAAAACAGAGACATATTTTAAATAGTGCTCTTATAAACCTATACTCTTGCTAGAATAACAGTATTTGAGTTAGCATGCATTTTGTGAAGGTTTTGAATTCTAAACACAAATGTCTGCCATTATTTAGTGACTTCATCAAAATATAAGACATAATTCTGAAAATTCTGTGAAAAGCTGGACTGTTGAGAGATATGGTGGTCACTGACCATTTGTAGCAGATGGCAGATAATGAAAACAGGAGTGCAATCATTCATCTTTACTAAGATGTTGTGAGTCCTACTTTTTATGAATGAATTTAGTACTGGAGTTAAAGTATGCATAGTGATTAAGTAGTCAGTATTGGTTTGCATTCTAAAGTCACCTAAATTTGAGGGTCTCTGCTAGCAAATGTATATTTTAAGTTAGCAGAAAATAAGCACTGGAAACAAATAAACAACAAAATAGTAATAATGAAAGAAAATAATTTGTCTGGATTACAATGTAACCTCTTATAAAACAATGTGTTAGTGGTACAGTCCAGCTCCATGTTTTGATTACAATGTATCGTATTACAAAACAATATGTTAGTGGTAGAGCCTGGCTCCATATCTTAATTACAATGTAACCCATTACAAAACAATGCGTTAGTGTTAGAGCCTATTTCAAAGTCTTAATTACAATGTATTGTATTACAAAACAATACATTAGTGGTAGAGCCTGGCTCCATGTCTTGATTACAATGTAACTTATTACAAAACAATATGTTAGTGGTAGAGCCTGGCTTCATGTCTTAATTACAATGTAACCCATTACAAAATAATGCGTTAGTGTTAGAGCCTATTTGAAGGTCTTGATTACAATGTATCGTATTACAAAACAATACATTAGTGGTAGAGCCTGGCTCCATGTCTTGATTACAAAGTAACCTATTACAAAACAATATGTTACTGGTAGAGACTGGTTCTATGTCTTGATTACAATGTAACCTATTTCAAAACAATATGTTAGTGGTAGTGCTGGCTCTATGTCTTGTTCAGTCCTAGTGACTTCATGTCCCACAATCTGCAAGCTACAGTGTAATGATTTTGGGGAAGAAAACGGTAAAATGATTCAGTATCTGGCTCCCTCACAGAATGATGGTTGTATATGGGTCACTGAAATAGAATGTCAAGTTGTACAAAGAAAAACGTTTCTGTTGGCACACATGCATAGAAAAGCTATTTAGAACACTTTGTCTTAATAAAGACGTAGGCTATAGTGTATTATAATGTAACACCTACTGCTTCTATAGTTCTAGAGTAACATCTACTGCTTCTACAGTTCTAGAGTAAAATTTACTGCTTCTATAGCTCTAGAGTAAGACTTCAAGGATCACATGAGAAGAGAGACATACCTAGTAAAGTGCAATGGGTATAAACAGCTTGTCTGATGCTTCTAAGCAAAACAAAAAAATGTTAAATCATAAGGACACTCATTAGTGTTGTTGGTGGAAGAGAACCTTGGTCCAAAAGTTGATGAGTGGCTTATTAGTTATTTCATCAGAAGTTAAACCATATGCTGTCAGCAGTTACCTCAGGAGTTGTAAACAGCTGTCAAGTAGTTTCCATTTAGTGCTGTGTTGGGTCACTTGACAGAAGTGATTGCTGGACAGATCCAGGAAATCACGACCACTAGTGAAGGTATCCTGGCAATGTTTAGCTGATGCAGCTGTATGGGATGAGTTCAGCTGCCACCTTTAGAAGACCTCCCATTTACCAAGAGACTGGGAATAGGAATTTAAAATGGATCCTGTTCAAGATTTTAGTAACTGAGGGGGTGGTAAGCATCAGCATTCTAAATTGGTCAGTGCTTGTCATGACAGTCACCTAAATTCTGTTGGTAGCCAGTTGATGTGAGATGAGTTTTCTGGTTAAAGAAGTAGTACAGGAAGCTGTGGCTACAATGTTATGTTTCCTACTTCTTTGTCTCTATCAAAAAGAAAGTACGGTTGACACCATGCTATGATATTGCATTTTCAAAAAAAATGCATCTCAGTGATCAGGCAATATACTAGGTGTTAATTAAAAGACACATTCCTTCCAACAACAGTGTTTGCTGTACTTAATCTTCCTGCATGTATTATTGCTTTGTAACTTGCATCTGATATTCCATGTGCATGGAAGTACCTGTCATATAAATCACTTTCGAGAACTTCCTGAGATTACCTGTGATGTATTTTGGTACAAAAGGTATAACATGTAAAATTTGTGTTCAAGCCCAAATGATATTTACAGAGAGGTCTCAAAAGTTGCTGAGCTGTACACCCTGTCATAAGCTTTAATGTTACCCACTATTCATGGTTCATAGCTTCATAGATTATTGCTAAGCTAACTGCCCTTGTGGCCCATTTTTAGCCTAGTTGACTACTCCATGTGAGAATCAAACCCTGCTCCTTGTGTCTTTAAGGTAAACACTTTAACTATTATCCTTTTGGTCCCTTATATCAAGGGGTCAAAGGCATTTTTGATATGTGCAGTTCTTGTACTGTATGTCATTCTTAAGCGTATAAAGTGCTTGCTGTCCATTTGTATGGTACATGGTCCATCCCACCCTACTTGACCTCATACAGCTATTGAAAACACATACCACCACGATCACCCACACAAAGACTGTAGTCTTCACATTCACAGAAATAGAACATGCTGCCAAAATAGATTCCTCCCCCTAAGGAATTCTATACTTATGGAATAAGCTTCCAGTACATGGCAAGCAGTGCAGCGTACCAGTTGCATTCAAACTTATTTTGGATGAATAGCTGATAAATCATAAATCCATCATGAGATATATAGCATGGTGTTCTTTGATCATGGAGCTTAACTCATTTGACTTTTCTTTGCCTTAACTGTCTAGGCTCCTTACTGGTCTTCTGGACTGCATGCTTGGTATATACCTATGAAGCCATCAAGCTAATACATGTACCAAGTCTCCTGCAAATGTCAACAATACACATAAACAGAGTATATATGTGGACAAGAGTAGCAGTTCATAGATAACTGAATTTCCATATGGCTATGTAGTGGCCAAGTCATTTGCCAAAAGAAAAAAATAACAAACTAAATCACAAGTAGTAACTGCAATAATAGCATGCCTATGCCCAATAAAAAGCTTATGTAGTACTGTAGGTAATGTAGGTTTCCCGTTCATCTAAAGCTGATGACACACAGCTGAAATTCCCACTCTCCAGCAGAAAATAAAATATACACTACCTGTTGAGCAGCATTAAGTCCCATCTCACAAACACCTCTATCAGCTCTTCAACCTGTGGGCCTCTATGAGTTATATCCCCCAAGGTATGGAGGACAGCTGTTGTTGCCCCCTAGAGAAAGACTGTCCTCTACTGACCTTCAGAATTACAGCTGTATTAGTTTTACTAGAATTATCTGCAAGACTAGTTAGTGAGTGCAATTTTGTTGAAGTAATTACTAATGAAATGGGTGACCTGATATCCCTGGATGTTAAATAGTTTGGGTTTGTAAGAGGCAAACTGTGTCTGCTTGACTTGACTGAGATCTTGGAAAGGGTTTGAGAGGCTACAGATAATTGACATACAGTCTACGCTGCTTAACTGGACCTTGTCTAGACAATGCCAGGATTATTGACAAATTCTTCCAATTCAGCATTAACTTGTGCAACTTGCTGGATAGGTAATTGGCTTTGACAGAAACCATACCATTGAAGTCTGTGTTATTTGTTCTAGAAAGAAACATGTTACCAGTGGCATCTTAAAAGCTCTATCAGTTTTTCTGACATAAAAATAAATTTACATATTTTTGGATGGGCCTTTATTGTTTTGTGTGGAGTCTACAGCCTTTCTGAGCGATCATAATTTTTTGTGGTTTGGAGTTGATAATCAAATTCTCCAGCAATAGCAACATCAAACAGATGCTTGGTGTGTTAATTATAGTCTTACCTTCATTACCCTGAAATACAGCATCATTTATGATGGTAAGGCTTGTATCGCTACCACTAACCATACAGATATCTCACTCTGGCACAGTCACCAGGTACCTGGGTCTCTATTGCTAACAGAATCTTCTTTAACGACCATCTATGATTATTGTAAAATCATTGTACCTTATACAACATATCCTTTGTGGTGTCTCCTCAAGATCCACAGAAGTTATACTCTTGCTGTAGTCATCCTTTGTTAGACTCATCATTGAAAACAATGCTCCCATTGGCATGTACCTCACAAAGTACTAAAAGTAACTTAAAATACTTCAGTATTTCCTCTCCAAAACGATCTCAGGTCTCAGTACCATTAGCAACTCTGATTGACTAAATGACCTGTCCCTCTACAAAGTGTTCTACAGATTCCTGAGGGGGTCGTGTCCACTTAAGTTCCCATGCTATGAATAATACAGCACTCTTAAGAACACCTTCACTACAATAAAACCACTTGTAAACATTTAGTGTTACATAAACAATACCAAACAGCATGACAAGTACCTTACCCAATGCATACCACATTTGTGAAATAGGTTAACTTTACACATCAAAATACAGTACTCCTTTTGCCGCTTTTAAAACCAGTTTGGAAAACTAAGAATTCAGGACAAAACCAATAAAATAAGCAGATCCATTTTTTTCAAAAATGGGTTGTTTGCCCCTCTCAAAAGAAAAGCAAACATTCTTTTCTTTCAATCTTTTGTGGATGAAATCAGAGTTTTGTTTTTCTACCCTTGCTATATCTACTAGCAAGGAAAACTACTTATGAGAGTCTGGGATTGTTATGTACTGCCTGGTTAACATACAAAAAAACGTATTACTTAGGTCAGCTGTAGTTCACAATACAATTTTCTTCCAGCCAGTTTAGGTCTAAATCATTTAATCACAAAACATATTCATACCCAAATTTGTCTCTGCATATGCCACAGCTGTACAAAGCAATTCAGTTAACAAAGAAGAACATTTGCAAGTGGTGATCTTTAAATGTATGCAAACTGTCCCTGCACAGTAGAAACATAAGATATTAGAACATAATTTTTAGCTTGCATGTACCATCACCACCAGTTGCAAAATAAAAAGACAGTCAATGGTGGGGGAGGGGGTGGATTCACAGCTGGTTTTCTCTGGACGTACTGAATACCATTAGTAACCCTACCTCATCTTGTTATTGAAGCCTTGCTACTAGATATTTTATTTATGTATGTGTGTGTGTGTGTGTGTGTGTGTGTGTGTGTGTGTGTGTGTGTGTGTGTGTGTGTGTGTGTGTGTGCATATGCATGTATGTAAGTATGTATGAATTTAATTTATTTATTGAAAGCAAAAAATTAATCCATTTTCAGTCATAAACCATAAAGGTCCAATATACATGCCCGCATCTACCTCTCAGCTCTCTTGAATACGGGAGAACACATCTAATTTGTTCTCAAACTTTTTTTCTATCCCTCATAAATTTGGAAATTATTTTCAGTTAATGTCACGTAATATGGAGGCTTTTCCCTAATTATTTTTAATGACGCATACATACACACAGAGTACATTAACACATACAGCTGTTTACCACATTAGAGAAGTGGGCCACATTTTCCATTTCTTCAGGCACAAACTTGTTACAAAATAAAAAATCGTGTTTGTCACAGTCCTTTGCAAAAAACGTTTGCAAATAAAGAATGAATGCACTCAACAAAACATACAAAAAACATACATATATGCGTACTACATACAAATATTTCAAGCTTGGACAATAACACCCTTTGAGACTGAAAACATACCAATACAGCTGTTCCCATAATAAGTGTCCAGACTGTTCTTAAAAATAACTAAACTAGTGCTTACTTTCATGTATTTTGGTAGTCTATTCCATGCATTATCTGCTGTCTCAGAGAAACAATTAGTACACTTCTCATTCCTATAGAATTTTCTATATTGGTTGTCTGGTGATTCTCTACTACTTTTTGATAACCCTAACATTCCCAAAGGTCATTGTCTGTAAATGTCCTATATACCACAATACGGTCTCCTCTTAGATATATATATATGAGGCACTGTACAAGTTCAGATATTTTAGTCTTTCATAATAACTTAAATTCCATAGCCACCAATCCCTCAGAATATTTCTGCTTTACTGTTTCCAGTTTATTCATGCTTTTTGTCCCTATAAGGTTTCCATATTATTATTCCATACCTAGGTTTGGGTCTAATATAAGTAATAACTTCATCATTTCTTATTTCCTAGACTTTACAAATCTTTTTATACAACCTATAGTGTTATAACCATCATTAACCAAGTGGTTGATATGATTAGAAAAACTCAAAGTTGGATCTACCCATATACCCAGCTCCTAAATTTTTATTTTTATTTATTTATTTAACATTTGTTGACCTGGAAAGTCCAACTAGGTTTCACAGATCCTGTTTTCAGCAGAGGCCTGGGGAGAAATGCTCCAGAAGCATGTCTTTAGAAATTAATCCACTGTTTCAATCACAATGTGATGTATTAAGTATTCACATTTAAATTTGTGTCTTCCAAATATCATATGCTTAATTTTGATGTATACTGCGGTGGTGGTGCTGTGGTAGCATTGTCGCCTCACATTAAGACGCTGTCCGGTTCGATTCTCAGCTAGAGTGTCTTCTGCATGGAGACATGCGTGAATGGGCATACCTTCGTTGAAGGTTGTGCGGCAGAGCTGGCAACTCGGTACGTAAAAATCAACTGCCAATCATTAGTGGACCGGAGTTCCGCTGTGGCGACCCCTAACCGGGAAAAGCCAAAAGACACAACAACATCAGTATATTATTCTCCTATGCTCAAATGGTCAGTTTGTCAAGCACTATTGCAGCCATGCCCTCTCTATAACACATGTAATCCGTATACCCATTTTCCAGTCATCTGCATGAAGACTGCAGAACACCTGAAAGATATAATCTAAACAAGTATGGGCCTAGGATACAGCCCTATGAGACACCCTGTCTGTAACTTCAGATTTCACCTGTCCAATTTATGTATGATTAAATGACAAGGCAAGCAGACTAGTAAAACAAAAACACTGAGTAGGAAGTAAGGAAGACACGCACAATGGATACAAGTTAAGTGCTTTTCGTTTATGTAAAACACAAACTTCATCAGACAATTCCATCATAAAAAATGCCAATTAAATACAAAATACATAATTGCAATTAACCAATCAGGTACTGCAAAAAACAAAATAGAAAATGACGCCCATTTAAAACCATCACAGCAAACATTCAGCACTAAAAACTTGTCAACTGACATATATAAATGTAAAATGTATAATGTGTCCCTCTTGGACATAGGCATTAGCTACTGATCATGGAGATAAGGGTAGAAATGGGCTAGCCTTGTAAGAGCCCTAGGGCCAGTAGCCTAGTAGCATCCTATGATCCTATGATCCTACCATGTTAAATTTTTTTTTTGATTTTTGCATTTAAACAACTTCTGTTTCAAAACTTTCTACAGTCCTTTGGCAGTTTTTCCACTGAACGCATCACTCCAATTAGTTTTATGTAGTGATCCATACCTCTTAACCTGGAAACATAAAAAATCTGGGCAAAGGACCATGAAAAATAGGTACAAATCTGTATGCTGATTAACATAAAATTTACATGCATAATTATGTAACCCCACCCACTCCAATGGAATTGTGGGATACCAACTTTCAAACGCAAACTGAAGAACAGAGCCTCTCCTCTGCAGCCATTCCAATGTCCCATTACTTGGCTGTTTCACCCCATTTACCATAAACACTGTAATTTGCATACTGCTTTACTTCTACAAAGATTATTTGGATTTCATTTAAAACTTTTATTTTACATTTTATAGCAGAAACACTAATAGACATATGCTAAACAAAGCAATACAGTCTCACAAGGAAAATAGACTTAGCATTAAAACTTCTCTGTTCTTGAAACTCACATTTGTTGAAATAGCACTGAGACCCACATTCAAAGAAAATGCATCTCACCAGTGGTGGATAAAGATTACCTTTGGGCTGTTTTCAAATCATAGGCCCCTTGCACAGGAAATGTATATGTGCTCTTTGATACACCTTCCTGATTGTATACAGCACACTTGTCAGAGCATGTTTTAAATGTATTGTTTTGAACAATTTTTCCAGTAAGCAATGAAACAAAATGCATGAACCAATAATGACAAAACTGCCCAATTCAGAACATTTCCATCATAAACGTCTACTCAAACTTCTACAATCCACCAGTATCAGTAAATATGCATAATCTCTGCAGAAGTAAAAGTCATCTAAATAATTCCACATTAAAGAGATCTGTAAGATTTTTAACTAATTTAGAGGTTGCTGCTAGCAAACAACTTAATATTTCATTGTTTCATATACAAATAAAGTGCCTGTTACTTTGAGGAATAAATTCCCTATGTTACATTAAAAAGTGATAAGCTAGTAATATTTCAAAAAGAAATGGATGGAAAACTGACAAGAGGTTCATAGCTACTAGGTATCTCTGCCAAAGAGGACAGAATCAGGACTGCAGCATCCACCCCCTTTAAAAGTACAACACAGTACAGTATTAGCAATCCATCTACATAATGTGGGAGTTGAATCCACAGCCTTCTGCATCAAAAGGAAGTATTCTACCTGTTGTGCTACTAACAATACAAACAGACTTAGCATAAGCAGCACTGCTGCTGAAGAGGTTTTGTATTACAACACTACCCCCACCAGATGTGCAGTAGCAAGGAGCACCCAACCCCCCCCCCAACACCATGCACATGATGTCAATGTTTCTGTACATGTGAATATACAGAAGAAGAACTGCCCTATGAATATTCAAAACATTGAGTTGTACATCTTCATTCAAAATAGTTGAATGTGTGCACTGCTGTAACTGGAAGCAAGGAAAGTATCCACTTTAGATTTACTTTAGATTTAATCACTGTTCTATCCATTAGGCAATTAAAAATAAGAAGTATACAGTAGTTTAAGTGCAAACATTCTACATAATGCATACCAAACTCCTTAACAGAAAAGCTCTGATTAGGCTTTACAAAAGATAGTAGTTATATACACTGACTGAGTTAAAAGAACTCTGTCCAGTTTGAAATGCTAATCTATGAGTCACTCACTGTGCAATCAGGGTGTAACAACTTACTGCTTGCAACCGGTGTAATGTGCAGTTAGCTAAAGCTAGATGGAATGCTGTTTTATATAGAATGGGCTGGTTAAGTTTATTTGCAATTAAATAACCTCTGCTATCTCTGCTATCTCTGATAAAACAAAAACAAAAAAAAAATCTTGCTTTTTTCCCACTTTTCTGAGATTTAAAAAAGTTCAAGTTACAGGCTTGCTGTTCTTGAACTGTTTTGTAAGTTTCTGTGAGGCCATTTTTGCTTGGGCTAAAGGAAAGTCTCTCTGTTGATCAGTGGCAGTGATAAACATTGAGCTGCTTCCCTGCCCCCCGTGGGAGTGGTTACTGACTTGAAACTGTAGTTTTATTGGCTGTTTTGGGTTGATTCCTGGCTCTTTCCAGCCCCTGCTATCAAGCACGCTTTAGAGTGCTTTAGCGCAATTTAGCGTGGAGTTGCCACTAGAACAGCATCGGGCAGCGCTGGTTTAACAAGGTTAAACTTTTTCTGGCTCCATAAAGTCTGTTCTTCATTTTTTCCCTTAGAACTGCTCTACTAGTAATCTAAACAGTATATCCCTTAACTAAAAAGCGCAGCACTTGTTCCTAAAAGCTTTTACTTGTCTTAAAAGCATCTTCTTTTCAGGTTTAGCACTTCTGTATTATACAAAGTCCCTCACTAGCAAACCCCCCCCAGGAGTACCCACTTCCTTACTAAGTCCTCTCTTATTCAGTTACACCCCTAACTTCTAAATTTCTCTAGCATGTCGAAGGGCCAGATGCTGGCGCCCTCTCCTGTCCAGTTGGTGAATTTGGGAATATTGAGGCAATGTTACAATTGCCTCATGTACACTGACAACCCTCTCCTCCTCCTCCCACATAACACAAATACTTGCGAAAGATGCAGCTATTTAGCCAAACTGGAGGCTGAGCTCTCTCAACTCAGGACTGGCAAGACCAGACAGGAGGAGAAGGCAACTACACACACCACAAAACCAGTCTCACATAAAGCTATCACAACAATGAATCAAACACATAAACACACAAAGTCATACTCGGAGGCTCTGAGCAAAAATGTACCTAAACAGCAGAGGCCTCCAAAGCAGACATCCAAGCAACTGCCACCTCATGACACACCACAGGCAACACATAAACCATAAAATCAGTGTGCAAAGCAGTCACAGCCCTTAAGGCCAAATACAACACCAAACATACTTGTCATAGGTGACTCCATAGTCAGACACACTGACGTCCCACTCACCAAGCTGAACAAGGAGAGAGTCACAGTAAGCTGCCTATCGGGCACTAGAATCCGCCACATAACACAAGCACTCGGGTCACTCCACAGCAAGTACAAATATGACACAGTCATTGTCCATGCTGGTGTGAACGACCTGAGACGTACCTCCCTGGACTACATGAAAAGAGACATAGAGGAGCTCTCTGATTATGTAGCCCAGGCAGGTATGACCCTGACCCTGAGCAGTATCCTTCCTTCACCAAGAATGATGCCACAACATAGAGACAAGATGATCAGCTTTAACAATTGGCTTAATTTCTGGTGTCATTCAAAGGGGATCCAGTGTCTGTCTGCCTGGGATGACATGCTTGACAAGCCACGCTGCTTTACAAGGGACGGCTTGCACCTGTCACCCCTGGGATTCCGGATATTGGCTAAGGCTCTTGCCACCCCCATAGTGCCTATTTAGGCAAGGCTCAAATTCTAAACCTACCACCCTAGAAAACAAAAATGGGAAGAAACTAAGGGTAATGCTGCTCAATGCCAGAAGTCTAAATCTCAAAATGCACGGTCTCGAGGCCCTTCTCAGTATGGAGAACATCGATGTCTGTGCTGTAACTGAAACCTGGTTCAAGGCTCCTGAGAGCACCCCGGCACTATCAGGTTTTACCTCATAGCATGCGTTCTGGCCCCAAAACCCGGACCACACCACAAAAGGAGGGGGTGTATCCATATTCATCAAGGATACCCACACCTCCAGGTTGGTGGCAACGCACGAAGCATCGGAAACCATCCAGGTGCAATTAACCATAGGCAAAACTGCTCTACAATTTGTAGCATGCTACAGGCCACCCTCTCAAACTCAGGAACCCCACACAGCCTTCCTGAAGACACTGGAGGGTATAAATGTATCTCCAAACACCATTATATTGGGTGACTTCAACTACCGAATATAGACTGGGAACATTACTCAAGCCCCAACTTTCTAGCCCAAAGGTTCCTGGAGTTCATAAATTCAAATGCCATGGAACAACTAGTCACCGTTCCCACAAGAGGAGAAAATATACTAGATCTCATCATCACAAACATAGGGACAAAATGCTCC
Source organism: Protopterus annectens (assembly GCF_019279795.1). Classification (NCBI taxonomy): domain Eukaryota; kingdom Metazoa; phylum Chordata; order Ceratodontiformes; family Protopteridae; genus Protopterus; species Protopterus annectens. Next base: position 1,170,464,288 of record NC_056728.1, on the reverse strand, counting down.
ACACCGGAAGTATATCCCTCATTGGTGAGATCAGATCACAAACTTATCTCACTGGAAATCCACATCCCGCCCCCACCCCAAACAAAAAAGACCATAGTGAAGAACTTCTCTAAAGCAAACTTCACACTACTCAAGACTGGTGTGGTATCCTTCAAGGCCCCTGAGCCAGTGGAAACCACAAACCAAGCTGCGGAAGCCCTTACAAATGCCTTCTATGAACACCTCCAGGGCTGCATGGATCAGGCAATCCCAAATAAAACTAAGACTCTTTCCACAAAGGGCAAACGTCCAGTCTGGTGGACCCCAGCCATTAACAAACTTTACAATAAGAGGAGAAAGCTATTACATGATAGAACAAAATCCATAAAAGGGAAGTCACCCCTGATCATTATTAGTAAAAAAATACGAGCACTCATAAAATCAACTAAGGCCAATTTTGAGAGAAAAATTGCCATGGATTCAAAGGACAATCATAAGGCCTTTTTCAGCTATGTTAGGAACCTGGGTGGAAACTCCCAGATATGCTCAGAATTAGTCCAAAACGATACAAAAATCACTGAACCCACAGACATTGCCAACATACTGGCAGACAGGTTCAGTGCAAACTTCACCCCCCTCCCCCCCCCCTAAAGGAGAGATAACTATCCCAGCGGAGTGTAGCCTCCCAGACATCTCAAATGCGCAGGTGAAAGCTGCTCTCTCTAAAGCTAAAAACACAGCATCAATGGGACCGGATGGTGCCCCTGGCTGTGTGCTACACGAGCTAAATGAGGAATTAAACCCGCACATAAGGCAGCTGTTTAATCTCAGCCTTACCACAGGATACGTGCCCAAGGAGTGGCGTACGGCAACTGTGGTCCCACTTCACAAAGGCGGTGCCTCTATGGACCCTGGTAATTACCGCCCCATAAGTTTAACAAGTCTAGTCTGCAAAGCTATGGAGAGGATCATAATGGAGCTCATAAACAAAGATATAGGGGACTTGCAGACATTGGACCTGACCCAGTTTGGCTTCATCAAGGGCAGATCATGCCTTTTGAACTTGGTCAACTTCTTTGAAACAGTCACCAAGGCCATTGATGAGGGAAAGGCAGTCCATACAGCCTACCTTGACCTTGTAAATGCTTTCGACACAGTACCCCACTTGGGTATTGTAGAAAAACTTACCAGCTTAAATGTAAACCCATATGTCACAAGATGGGTTGCAAACTGGCTTAAGGACAGAACCCACAGGGTTAGAGTTGCTGGCGCTATGTCAGACTCCAAGCCGGTCACAAGTGGTGTCCCACAGGGCTCGGTCCTTGGCCCCCTATTGTTCGGCATCTACTTCTCAGAAGTACAGGCCAACATGGGAGGACTTTGGCTGACAAAGTTTGCAGACGACTGCAAACTGGGCGCCATAGTGGAAAGTGCATCGGACACGGATATCCTTCAGAAGGGACTCACGGAAACAGATAGCTGGTGCCAGAGCCATGGCCTGAAGTTAAACACCAAAAAATGTATAGTCATACCCTTCGGGAAAAACAAGGTAACCCCAAGCTACCATATAGGCGGCAATCCACTAAGCACAGAAGAGGTTATCAGGGACCTGGGGACCCAGATTGACAGTGGCCTTTCTTTTGACACTCACATTGCTAAAGTGGTTAGAAAGACCTTCTACATTGCCCACCTGATCATGAAGGGATTCACATCCAGATCTAGTGAGTTCATTGTTCCCCTGTACTCTTCACTTATCAGACCAATGATCAAGTACAATGCCCCATTCGGGATGGATCTCACCCGACATCTGCAGCAATTGGAGAGACCCCAAAAGTTCCTCACCAAAAGGATAAAGGGACTCCAAAATCTGTCATATGCTGCCAGATTGAAGAAACTCCAGCTCTATTCAGTCACATACCGTCTGCTCAGAGGTGACATGTGCCTGACATACAAGGCCATGTCCAACCCGGAATTAATGGACATGCTCCACCTCAAAAAATCCAAATTGACCAAAACCACTAGAGCAAGTGACTTAAACCTTAGCACAGATATAAATAGGACGTGCTGGAGGGATAGATTTATCACTCAGAGACTCCCTATGCTGTGGAATAAAATCCCGGTCCATGTGAGGCAGAGCACCTCGCTGGCTCTGTTCAAGAGAAATCTTGACCTGTGGATGGGAGATCGTAGGTTTACCCGGGGAATCATCTCTGTGTCACTGCTGGACAGAGGCACAACAAACTAATGGGCACAGTATTTTTTCATATAAGGGGTGGCGTAAGCCACAAAACTTTGGGCTAGGCTTATAAATGCCTTAGGGCAGATAGCCTAGTATAAACCTATGAACCTATGAACCTATAATAACTTAAACATATGTTATATGCTACTTTAAAAATCTGAAAGTCCTATAAATATTCTAGACTGATTACTACTGCAAGAAACATAAATATTATCATGCATTTCTTTCTTTTTTTTTTGTTTTTGCTACTTAAGAAACTATATGCTGTTTGAAGACTATTTTAACATAACTGATGGCTCAAGGTAGGGTGCACAGCTACAACTATTCCTTGTATTTACCCTCAGACTGGCAAGCTCTTCACAATCTGTTGTGACTGATATCTCATTCTGTGCGACCAGCATACTGCAACTTCATGGCTTTGTACCCTTAAGCCTTGTAAGCGTCTTTCAGATTTGTAATCTATTTTAGTCACAATTGTTTCAAAACTCTTGAATGGTTGAATACAATATAACCCATCTTTTTCTCCCTCAATAGATTACCTAACCCTTCAATGCACCATTTCTCCCTCTTCTATCTCTTTATAACCCCATAAATAAATTACAACTGTAGCAGATAATGCGCCAATAAGAAACAATATTTTAATTCCTACTACAAAGATTTCATGCTTATTTGTTTTGTTCATTTCCTTTTAACACGTACTACAGGATGAGGACAAACTTACACGGAGAAGTCAAACTGTAATGGTATAAAAATAAGATTAGTAGTGTAGTTATGTAGACAGGACAGCCTAGCATCTTACACATTCGGCATTTTAGCAACAGAAAAAACACTATTGGTGATGATAACATTCATCGTACATATATGTATATTGTATGTATGTATGTATTTAGCACGAACCAGAATAAAAGCAAATTATTTCACGTGCAACAATTACAACAGTAACTCGCAGCAGCTCAGTCAGGGCATAAATAGTAATTAAAGAAAGCAATCAGTTTGATAGCTGTTTCAAAAATGCATATAAACAAGATCATCTGCCATTTCTCAATGCAGCATCTTAAATTCAGTCTTATTTAAAACATCAGAAAACCCGTCTCGCTTTTGCAGCCCCCCCCCCCCCACACTGAAATATAGCAACTCAGAGATTGCACAACTTTAACGAACAGTGAATATTCACAATGACATTGGGGAAACCTGCTTCGCAAATCAGCCGTTAAGTAAAAGTTAAGCACAGACACACAGACACACACTGCAACTGTTATGTAAATGTAAAACAAGCAATACTTGCAGTTGTGATGATGCCTCACAAATCAGCCATTAAGTAAAAGTTAAGTACAGCCACGCACAGACACACACTGCAGCCATTAAGTAACTGTAAACAAGTTCCCTTAAAATCAGTTCTAAAGTAAAAGTTAAACACATAGACACACAATGCAGCCGTTAAGTAAATGTAAACAAGTTGTTTTTCAAAAGTAATGTCTGCATCCATGATGATGCCTCACAAATCAGCTAAGTAAAAGTTAAGCACAGTTTCTTCTTCCATTTACACACACACACACACACACACACACACACACACACACACACACACACATACACACACACACACACACACACACACACACACACACACACACACACACACACACACACACACACACACACACACTCTGCAGCCATTAAGTACATATAAAGCAAGTTGTTTCTCAAAAGTAATGCCTGCAGCCATGTTGATGCCTCACAAATCAGCCGTTAAGTAAATGTTAAGCACAGTTTCTCCTGCCATTTCTCAAAAGTAATGCAGTTGCTGAGTAAAAGCTAAGTACATATGAAAAGTTTCTCATGTACATGTGCAGCTGTTAAGTAAAAGTAAAACACCTGCAAACTCTCTGAAGCTGCCATTTCTGATGTGCACTGCATGAACACAAACTGGTTTGCAAAAGCTGATGTCATAATGCACATGATGACATCAGGACTAAAAAAACTCCCAAAAAAAAAACCCCCTGGAAATTCAGAAATTAAAGGGGCCAATCAGGAATTTGTGGCACCCCAATATTTTGCCCTCAAAACTGGTATTTACAGAGGAATTCCATATGTTTGAGAGGTATGATTGCGTTGCTTCCATATAATATGTTATTAATCTTCTGTGCATTGGTTTAGGTTTCAGATTTGCAGAATTATCTAGCAAGAAAGTAATCTTTATAAACTCATGATCACTGCACATCAATGGTGGTAAAATTTGGCATGAAGTAACAGTAATTTCTTTACAAACACAAACAATGTCTAATATGTTCCATTCCCTGGTAGGCTTTTTTTTACAATATAAAGGAATTGTTCTTAACCATATGTTGTAAATAATTTTTTTAATAAATGAATGAGCAAACATACACACACACACACACACACACACACACACACACACACACACACAGACACACACACACACACACACACACACATACACACACTCACCGTCATCAAGTATTTTATAAATGAAGATCACGCCCAACATTCATTAACTACCCCTTACTCATCTCACCCTCACCTTGTGTTTTTTTTTAAATAAAATAAATAAAGAAAGAAAAATAAGAAATGATTACTGTTTATGTTCGAGAGTTATGGGTCAGCAATTAAAACCATATACATAAACATATAAAAAACATGAGCAAAAATTATACTGGTATGGTATACAATCATGTTTATGGTTTCACTCAAACAAGGACTCCTATAACCTTAGTTTTGAAATAAAATGTAAGAAAAATAGAAGTTATGTACTCACCATAACGTTCCATCTGAGTAGATACTTCATTTGTCTGCAACCTGTGGGTGTCGGATCTGACCTCGGATCCGATCCGGCAGCTTTCCAAGCTCCAAGATCCGAGCTCCTAGCTCCTCCCCCCTACTCATAATCCCCTAGTACCAACCACATTACCTCAGATCGTTTTTTTTTTTGCCTTACCAACTCGAGACAAAAACCAACTTCAAATGATCAGAGAAATTTCCCGAGGTTCGGGGGATGGCGGGGGGGGGGGTCGGTTGCAGACAAATGAAGTATCTACTCAGATGGAACGTTATGGTGAGTACATAACTTTTATATCTGAAGTAGTTACTTCATTTGATCTGCAACCTGTGGGACAGAGTCCCCAGCTAACCTATAGAACCTGGGTGGTCCTTACGGAAGGATATTCCGAAGCACCGCTGAGCCAAAAGAAGCCCTACTCCTGGAAATGATATCCAGTTTGTAATGAGAAATGAAGGTATGAGATGAGGACCAGGTAGCTGCTGAACAAATATCATCTACTGGAACCCTAGACCAAAAAGCTGTTGAGGTAGCTACAGATCTTGTGGAATGAGCACGGACGCCAACCGGAGCTGGCTTCCCAGATGAGGTGCATCCCAGCATAATGCACTGACAGATCCAATTTGCTACAGTCACTTTAGCAATTGCCTTGCCCATGGCTGATTTTGCATAAGAAACAAACAACTGGTCCGACTTGCGAAACTCTCTAGTCCTGTGCAAGTAAAAACGCAGTTGTCTGTGTACATCCAATTTGTGCAACGTATATTCTCCTTTGTTGTGAAAATTTGGGAAAAATACAGGAAGATTTATTGATTGATTAATGTTTGATTCTGTAGCCACCTTAGGCAAGAAAGACGGGTTAGTCCTGAGGGACACTCTATCTTTGTGATAAATAAGGTACGGAGGTTTAATACACAGAGCTTGTAATTCTGAAACTCTCTTGGCTGAAGTAATAGCCACTAAGAAAGCAGTTTTCCAAGACAAGAACTTTAACGGAACTGAGGCCGCCGGCTCAAAAGGTGGTCTTGTTAAGGCTTGTAAGACCAGAGTGAGATCCCACGGGGGAACCACAGTCTTGACAGGTGGTTTCAAAAGAAAAACGCCTCTTAAGAAGGTTTTGCACAACTTTGTAGATGCTAAGGAGCCTATGCCATCCCCCACATGAAAATGGGAGATGGACGCCAACTGCACCTTGACTGTGGAGGCACTAGCTCCCTGTCTAAAAAGCAGGGAAAGGAAGTCCAGAATAGTCGAAATAGGGACAGTAAAAGGGTCCAATTCTTTGTCTTTGGCCCAGATGGAAAAACGTTTCCATTTACTGTTGTAAAGTTTCCTGGTAGATGGTTTATGAGCCGCCACCAGAATGGCCTTAACGGGGGATGAGATACTGGGAGTCCTAGCCATTAATGGAACTGGATCAACCAAGCAGCAAGTTTGAAAATGACCAGGTTTGGGGTATGGCATCTCACTGGGTGCGAGATAAGGTCTGGACTGGGATCCAGAATCCATGGCGGAGCCACACAGTGAAACCGCAGAAAGGGGAACCAGATCTGTCGAGGCCAGAATGGGGCTATGAGGATAATTCTGCTCCCCAACCGACAGGCTTTCTGGATGAATTTCATCATAAGTGGGAGGGGGGGATAAGCATAAAGGAGTCCGGGAGGCCAAGCATGGACTAGAGCGTCTCTGGGGGTCTCCCCTCTGGGGGGAACTATTGCAAAGTACTCGCTGCATTTTGTGTTTAAAGGAGAAGCGAAAAGGTCGCAGCGAGGCTGACCCCATTTGTGGAAGATCTGCTTCGCAACAGATGGATTCAGAGACCACTCGTATGGAGTGAGGAACACTCGACTTAGCTTGTCCGCTAATATGTTGGACCGCCCCAGAATGTGCATTGCTATCAGAAAGCGGTTGGTGGAAATCGCCCATTCCCACACTCTCATGGCTTCTCGACACAGGGGATAAGATCTGGTCCCTCCTTGTTTGTTTATATACCAGACAACTGACATGTTGTCTGTCTGGATTGCAATAGTCCCTATGGGAAGAAGGTCGTGGAGAGCTTGCAATGCCAAAAGCACCGCCTTCATCTCTAGGATGTTGATATGCAATGCGGTCTCTAGGGGAGTCCACGTGCCTTGAACGGATCTGCCTGAACAATGCCCCCCCCACCCGAGGCAAGAAGCGTCCATGGTCAACGTGGCTTTGGCTGGAGGAATCACAAAGGGTCTCCCTTCTCTGAGTTCCTGCATCTGTAACCACCACAGAAGGGAGTCCCTGCACACCCTGCTCAGAGGGATTGGCATGCATAATGGGTGGATCGACAGGGACCATTGGACTTGAAGGGTCCATTGTAATATGCGCATTCGCAGACGAGCATGAAGAGAGAGGCCGATCACTGCTGACATAGACCCCAGTGCCCTCAGGACTAACTCCGCTGGAGGAGCAGGGCTCCGAAGAAGGGCTAACACCTGGTTTGACAAGCTGTTCAGCCTGACTGACGTTAGAACAACTTTGGAGATTTGTGTATCTAACCTGGCCCCTATGAATTCTAGGGCTTGAGTGGGGCACAGGCAGGATTTCTGCTCGTTTACTGAGATGCTTAGGTTGTGGGCCAGAGACAGAGTATAATCTCTCGTCGCACAGAGCTGATGCTTGTTGGTCGTGGTGAGGAGCCAGTCGTCTAGGTAAGGGAAGACCTGAATGCCCTGGAGTCTCAGGTGGGCTGCAACCACTGCCATGACCTTGGTGAACACTCTGGGGGCTGAGGTGAGGCCGAATGGAAGAACCCTGAATTGATAATGACTGGCTCTGAGCCGGAAGCGGAGAAACCTCCTGGATCGTTTGTCCATTAATATGTGGTAATACGCATCCTTGAGGTCTAGCGAGCACATCCAGTCATTCTCCCGCAGCAGGGGGAGAATAGATTGGAGAGTGACCATCTGGAACTTTTCCTTGAGTATGAACAGGTTCAGGGCGGAAAGGTCTAAGATGGGTCTGAGGTCCCCCATTTTCTTTGGCACCAGAAAGAACCTGGAGTAATAACCCAATCCGGACTGGTCTGGGGGGACGGGCTAGATGGCACTTTTTCTTAGCAGCTTTGATATCTCCAAAGCCGCTGCCTCCCTCTGATTGGGTGGGACATTGGGGAGGCATCTGGATTTGGGGGAAAGGTTTATGAATGGAATGGAGTAACCTCTGGATATGATCTGGAGCACCCATCGATCTGTTGTAAGGGACTCCCAGTTTGACAGGTGCTCCGACAATCGCCCCCCGACTGCCTCCAGAGAGGGACAGTCGGGCAAGCCCTCAGGGCTGTTGCACGGGTCTGTCCAAGAAAGGTTCTCTAGACCCAAAATTACGTGGCCCCCCTCTGCCTCTGGGCCGGTGTCCACTTTGTCCTCCCCTACCTCTGGAGGACGAGTGGTCCACAGCAGGATAGGATTGCTGAGACTTACGGAACCACAGCTTCTTTTGTCCCCTCTGATTCCTGGAGAAGGATCTTTGGGGATTAGAGAAGCGGACTCCAACGGCAGACAGCGTCTTCCCGTCCTTTTCGCTTTGGACCAGCGTGTCGAGAACAGTTTTGCCAAACAAGGCAGAACCATCAAAAGGGGCGTTCGCAAAGGACGCCTTGAAGGGGTCCATGAAGTTGCACAGATGGAGCCAGGAGAGACGTTGCAAGACGACCCCAGCTCCGCAGGCTCTAGCAGCTCCCTCCATTGCATGGGAGAGAAGTTGTATAGATGTATTGGAGATGGATTTTAGAGTGGCCATTCGAGTCTCAAAAACCTTTTTGTCTGGGGCCAACATGGACTCTGGGGGAGCTGCAGCGTATTCCTTAATCAAGTCTCGCTGTAGCCTAATGGTATGTGCCATATAGTTCAGCGCCCTTATGGAAAAGGTCGCTGAAGCAAACATCCGCTTCCCAATTCGGTCAAGCGCTCGAGATTCCCTATCCGGCAGGTGAACCAAAGAAGTCTCCTGCGCAAGTTCTTTTTTGGTGGCCGCCGCCACCAACATAGCATCAACGGGGGTTCCTTTGGCCCAAGACAGTCTATCTGTGGGTGGGCTGAGGACTTTATCGGGGTGCCTTGGAATTGGCTCCATGGTGTCGGGCTCCTTCCAAGCCCTGGTGGTAATTAAGTCCACCAGGGGGTCGGCCGGAGGGGACACCCAGGAGGTAGATGGGCCTGCCTCAAAGGCCTCCAGGAACACGGACTCATCAAGGGAAGGCTTTTGGGCTGACCACCCCCCTCTAATATGCAACATTTCCATGATGTCTCCAAAGGAGACATCTTCAGGGGGTGACCTTGGGGAACCTTCCGTATCATCTAAGTCCGTGTCTGTGGTAATGGACTCGGGGGAGTCCAGGTGCCTCCTTTTGCACCAATGTTTTCGAGGGACCTCCTCGGTGGGACTGTCTGAAGAGGGCTCGTCCACGGGTTGTTGTTCCTCCACGGGAACTAGCTGGAGGGCTTGGGCAGGCTGTCCAGATGGACGGATGATGGAAGACAGACCCTCATACAGTGGGGGTATGGGTGGATCCGAAGCCCGGGTCGGGGATCTGGAGGACCTCGACAGTACCCTCTCCACTACCTCAAAAGCTGAAGGAGAGCCACTCTCTCCAGCCTCTGAGAGCAATTTCCTCGGATTCGAGGAAGGGATCAGGGTCGGAGCCAATGCAGTCGGCGCCGAGGCAGAGATGTACTCCGCCGCCAACAGCGCTGAAGACACAGCAACTCCCTCGGATCCGATGCTCAGCCCTCGGCCCCGAGAGCTTGGGTCCGACAAGCTCGAAGTTATAGTTGGCGTCGAAGAGACAACCGCTATCGGCACCGACAATTCCCCGGGTCCGAAAGGGCCTGGATCCGATGACTCCGAGACCCGAAAACGAGTCAGAGAAGGAGTGATCGGGGCAAATATGGGGGCTGCACTCCCCCCGGGGGGGGGGGCAAGATCATCCCCATCTGCATTTGGGTCTGTAAGAACCGATGCATCATCCGATCCATATCCGCTTCGGAGATGCTTCGGGTCGACCTAGATGAAGTAGTAGAGGCAGGCCGGGAGGGCCGCCTCGAAAATCTCGAGGGAGACCTATCCTCCTCCTCCGGCTCTGGCGAAAAACAAGGCAAACGGCACTGAGAGGATGGGGTTCCGGAGACCCTTGAGGGAGATTTTAGTAGTTTTGTTGGCGGAGCCGAAGGATGAGATTCGGCCCGCCTTTTATGGGACTTATGTCCATCCTTGTCCTTGTGCCTCTTCTCTCTAAGGGAAGAGGCACTAATTTCCCCAGAGCTCAAACCCGATGAGGGAGGTTGAGTCCCGGGTAGAGCTAAGGGGATAGACGGTGCCGAAGCTGCTGAAGCAGCTGGAGCCCGAACGGGAGAGGAAGAAGAAGTCGACTCCTGGGGGAGCTTTCCCGCCAGGATCAGCTTGTTCTTCCTATCCTGAAGTGCCCAGGGGTTAAAGGCCGCACAGATTTGGCAGGCCTCTGACAAATGGGCTGCCCCCAGGCACAAAACGCACTGAGTGTGGCCATCAGCTGGAGAAAGCTTGTGGCCACACTCAGTACATTTAGAGAAAATGGCCTTAGGCCCTTCTGACATCATTCACACACACACCCAAACACTAGGAGGGGGAGGGGAGTGAAGATAAACTAGATATAAATTTAACAAAAGTGACTAAAAAACTAGCAGACAAAGGGGAAACTAACACACACACACAAAAACTTTGAGAGAAATTGGTTTAAAAACCAGCAATGATCTCACCCAGCCAGGAGCTCTTCACAAGGAAGTTTCTTTAGCTGCGGCAAAAAACGATCTGAGGTAATGTGGTTGGTACTAGGGGATTATGGGTAGAGGGGAGGAGCTAGGAGCTCAGATCTTGGAGCTTGGAAAGCTGCCGGATCGGATCCGAGGTCGGCTCCGACACCCACAGGTTGCAGATCAAATGAAGTAACTACTTCATATATAATGTTTTGTAACTAGAAAATCAGGTAATATTCAGTATTGTAGTGCCCTAGAAATCTAAGGTATTACCATCTTTAATCCATGTGCACCACCATCATACTAACAAAGACATTTATGTCCAACATCAAAACTAAGGCAAGTAAGGCCACTACTATACAAGGGTCTAGTGCACATGCTTGAGACACATTTGCTTAAGACACATGTCCTTGCTGCAAATTACTCATTTCAGCAAGCGCTCTAATTCACACTAACATCTCCCATAATGTTAACTATCTCTACCAGAACTTTTATGCTATCCAAAAAAAATAAATAAATAACCCCCCCAACCCTCAAATCCCTGTCCCCTTCCATAACCCTAAAATCCTGATCACTCCTTATACTTACATTCCACTTCCCCTTCCCTGATTCTAGATCACTAGCTAAACCTATATTCTCTTATACCTCCTGTTCAGTATACCTTCATAAACCTAAAATTCCCATCCCTTCCTAACCCTAAAGTACTTAGCACTCTCTAAACCAAAAATTCCCTTCCCCTCTCTAACCCTAAAATCTCTCTCCCTCTCTTGTCCACAATCTCTCTCTAAACCTAAAATTCCCATCCCAAGCCCTAAAGCCCCTATCATTCCCTAAACCTATAATACCTGTCCCCCTCCCTAACCCTACATTCCTCACTCCATTCTCCACCCCCCCTCCCTAAACCTAAAATCACCCTCCAATCTCCCCTTCCCAACTTACCTTATCCATGCCAAGTACTTGCTTGCATCAGTTTCCTAGGAAGTGAGCAGATGGTGTGGCAGTTGTATTGCTGAACTCCCATTCAAGTTCAAACATGAGCAGCCATTTGAGTCCATGGCTGCAGGTTTCTCACATTCAAGCAAATATATTTGTCTTAGAAGCCTTTTCCCATGGAGTCCTAGAGCAAAATTTTGCCAGCTGATTGTTCAAAGGGGAGACAAAAGGTCTACTTTTGGAACTCCCCGGAGATGAATGAGCTCATGGAATAACTCCCTGATCTAGTTTCCATTTGTGAGGGTCTGCCTTTGAGGGTCTGCCTTTGATCTGCTCAGCTTGTCTGTCACATAGTTTTGCTGGGACAAAATGCAGGAAGATTGTAGAATGAGATCGTGATGTAAATCTACATCACATGCTAATATGGCTAGTCTGCATAGGGGATAAGGTCAGATTCTTAGCTAGGATGATTTCTTGCACTGACACCTCTTACACTGAATGTGAAGTAGTACTGGAGATTGTAGAACAGAGGGTATATTGTAACATTAAGAAGAATTTCCAAGTGTAGGCACGTGCATATAAATAGTAAGCATGTGCAGGCAACAGTGCCATTTTGAGAGAACAGCCAGAGTGTTAACATGTATGAGTGTAGTAGTCAGTCTGTTTATAAGTTTATTTAAGTTTCAGTTACCAAGCCTTAGTCCTGATGTGTTTGTATATAATAAAGCTGCTTGAACCGAATCCACAACTGTTTATTTGTTTTATCCTGTCCAGATAAGTGACATGGTGTCAGAACTGGGATTAAGAGAAAGACTTCTTCAAGCCATGAGGTGCAAAGCCCACAGTGAAGGTATATTAACCAGGCTTGGTGATACAGAGTTCAAACAATTGAAAAAGGCCAGAAACAAATTACAGGTAAATAAAAACTAGCAGAAATTATTTATTTACAACGAAAATGACACGGAGCATTTGTAGAGAGCAGAACAGAGTATTAATTAAATGAGCAGCACAAAACGTATTATTAATCAGACAAAAGTACAAAATGCATTATTAATTAAAGTAAGTGTTTGAAACCATGATATTTGATAAAATTATCAGAAATACTCATATGGGGCTGAGAATTACCCCCAGTTTACTCTTAGGTCTTATCTGTTTTTCTGTCAATTTTTCTCATTTGTTAGGCACCATAATATGCTCTTTTATGTTTCCCAGCTCACTTCTATCAGTTCATTGCTCTACCTTTGCTGAATGTTATACTTCTAGTAATTTCCATTAAGGCATTAATGTTTTATTCATATGTATTTTCATATTCATTTTGGACTTGTAATGTAACTTGTTATTGTTATTGTTATCATTTGTTTTGGAGCTTTTCTCCTTGAGTCTCTACTGAAAATGGGTCCCCAGCCCAGTGGACTAACCCAGTAAACAAAAGACAGATAAAATAAATAAATAATAAATATCCTTAACCCACACTTTATCCCTGGCTGTCATAAACACAATCATTTCTTTCAAACGGGTTATCTTCTCCCTCAGTAGACAAAACATTCCACATTCTACATTCACCAGCAACCCAAGAAAATCTAATGACTTTGCTGGCCCTTCCAATGTATGTCTAACCAATGAGACCCCCAATTCCTTACACATTCATACAAACTCTTGCATAGGTACAAATGCTCCCTCATGCCCCTCACCTAACAAAAGGAAGTCATCCAAGTAATGAACAGCCCTTTGATTAGCCAACCGTTGCTGTCAAATCCAATTTAAATGCATGCTAAATGTTTCAAAAGTAGCACAGGCTACAGAGCAGCCCATTGGCATCACCTTGTCAAAATAAAACCTACCTCCAAGCATCCAAACAGTGGCTAATCCTCTTCCCATACTGGCAACAGATGAAAAGCAGATTCAATGTCCGTCTTTATCAACCATGGATCTTTAAACGCCTTAATGACCCGTGCCATATCATCTAACAATGAGTAACTCACCTTAGCATAGCTCACCTTAACCACCTCTACCAAAATAAAGTCATTTACAGAGGTCCCTTCAGGGTAAGACAAATGGTGAAGCAATCAAAATTCACCTGGTTTCTTCTTAGGCACCAAGCCCAATGGTAAAACTTTAAAACTGTCAAATGGGGGTGTGACACCCCTGCACTGGTCCAGTAATCAGGGATCCTCAATCCTCACCACTAGCACCAGTGAGGTATGTACACATTGGGAGGATGACAGGTACACACACAGTAAAGTACAATTTCCCTTAAGAGCATGCAGAGATCACACTCAGCCTGGGGCTGGTTTCTCCCTCTTTCTCCAGATCCCCAGTAAGACTCTCCACTGGCACAGTTATAGGGTTGAGATCTCAGCTGAGTGGCCAAGCCAAAACCTCCGGCACCCTCTCTGTCCAACCAGTGCTTCATGTCCCTGTCTAAGTAGCTCACACACACACACACACACACACACACACACACACACACACACACACACACACACACACACACACACACACACACACGCTTTGAGATTTGATTTATACACAAACACACACCTGGGAAAGGATGGCACAGGTTTATTAGTTATGCCCCCTTCTGCCCAGACTATAAGGTAGTACTAGTTGCCACCAGCCACTACTTATCAACTACTTTTAAGGGCCTTAACAAAGGGTGCCCAATCTTACTGTGTAATGTTACTATTAATCCAAATGGTAGTCTGACCAAGAGAAAGCTATTTGGGGCTGGCCTGTACAGTGTCACCAAATACACATGCAAGTACTCTAAGAGCTTAAATCTCTCTAAATATACCAGCCTCAATTAAAAGGTTTAAATATAATTAATAATAAATAATAAAAGAACAAGACAATACTCATACAACACAGTAACTACAGAGTTCAGAATCACAGGAAATATTTTAAAACAGCATTGCAGGACAGTCTCCAATAAATACAGAAAACATCTAAACTAATCTTTACTATATTCCTATCTATATCTAAAATAAATGATTGTACCCTAAACTTACTTACAGAGCAACACACAAGTAGAAGTGCTGAGTGAATGTTTCTAGGTCCAAGACAAGATACAAAATGCACCCTCCCCTCTCTGAGAGAGTTCTTAAATTAATAATAAATATCACTACTGGGTTAGCTCAGATGATATCACTCTTTGTCACCTGCCTTCAGTTCCCAAGCTAACAGAAACTTAACAAAATTTAACATTTCTCTGTGAAAAATACATATGTCTCAGATGATTGCCTACAACTGGAAATTGTAAAACAAACACTTTTCCATTTGAAACCTAGTAATTATTTTTGTTTCAAGACAATAGGAAAGCAACTAGCTCTAGACGTTGTGTCTGCTTGCTGCACTGAAATTACTTTTTATAGTGCATCATAAAGCACTTTTAATTTCAACTTATTTTCTTGAGGGGTTGTAAGTTAACTCTGTATGTCCCAGCTTCTACTATTAACACATACATTTGCACAGATATATAGTTTATATACATTTCTGTTCTTATCCAGCAGGGTATACTGTGGTCACATTCGTGAAGCTCAGTACATAACATACAGTTCTCTTACATTTGTAGGACAAGCATATGGATCATATTACTATTCACAAATGACGTATGATTATTTACCAAATTCCAGACAGCTGGGCTAACAGTGTCACATGTCTATATAAATCATATTAATATTTTCAAGTGACATAATTATTTTCAAAATTATAAATATAAAAGTGCAAACTGCTGCCTAAAGGTCCAAGCCCAGAAAGCAAAAATATAATCAAGTAAAAACAACAAGGTAGGACCACCAGGGCTCTAAAATCCTGTTTTATCCACAAATAAATAAGTAAGACACCAGGATTTTCAAAATTACAGATAGATGGACAGGCAGTATTTCCCTGGTGTCACAGGGGGGTATCAACAAACCCAATATCCTACCTGCCTGGCAGTGCTTCTTCACCAGAGCTACAAAAATATCTTCCCTCTCCCACGCTGATCTAAAATTTTCCCCAGTGTTCCATCTCCCACCACCTTAGACTTAACAGAAAATCCCCTAGAAAATCCCTCAGTTAATTTCTCTACCACTGCTACATGCAGATATTACTGGAGCATGACCCACAGAATCTGTACCTTAATGGAAGAATGTGTTCTCTGGCCTTCCTCTTGCCTACCTGACCATGGAAAGTCCCCCTTCCATGCATGCCATCTGGTTTCTGGAGACCCTCTGTTATTCCACTCAGAGCAGAGGAAAATAAAGCTTGGCTGGCCACGGTACCCTCTCACTGGCCATACTGCATTGTCAGCTAGATGCCTGCACACTTTGAGCAAGTGTGGAGAAACCTACATGCTGCCTATGAACATCTCCCCGCATTAAATGCTCAACACACCCCAACTCCCTCTCCTCCTATCTTACTTCACCTGCTCCCAACAGTGAAACTCTCCATCATAGTGGCCAGCCATATATCCACATGCTTCACCTCCCACTGCATGGACTATTTGACCTCTCTCCTCTTGCTAAATCTCTGCTTGTACCAAAACCAAGCATTACCAGCCCACAGCCTCTGCACCTACCGTATTGTCAAAAAGTATACTAACAGCAGCAGGGCCAATGTACTATCCTTCTTCACCCATACCCTCCATGTCAATTAAGTCAAAAACAGCATTCTCCCCTTTCCAGATCTTTTCCTTGACTGAAAAAGGTATACGAGCAGTCAGGAATACTGCCTCACTCCCCTGCCCAAGTACCCATGTAACCAACCAGTTGTCTGGTGAAAACCCAAAATCTGACCCCATGTTTTGCAAGTGGGAATCAGCCGCCCCCATGGACAAACCCACCACCCAAGTCTGAGCTATCCAAACCGGAAACTTACTCCTTGAAACAATGCCCCTCTCCCCCTAAACTTTGTAGACCCCCAAAAGCACCTGCAGGATCCCTCGTCCACTGACTTAACCTGCTAACACCTTCACACAAGCTGAATCCCTTTGCCCCTCACCTGATATGCCTACTGAACCTCCACCAACATAGCATTGTCTGCAGAAACAGCAGGTGCTGTGTCCACAGCTGAGGGCTCCATTGTCATCACTTCAATGGACTATGAATTACGCATTCTCTTTTCTCTGGCTGCTTGCTTGTCCTTGGCTTGTTACCCTCTCTTATGACCGGCTCAGACCTGCTGCATTGGCACCATAGTCTCACTGTTTGGCATCTCACAAAAAAGGCCCTCAGCATGTGGCACAATGTCCACCCATCTCTGCTGCAGCATCTGAAACTATGCCATTGATTCCAGCTATCCACTGACACAGCCTGCAACAGAAAACAGAACATAAACATAATCACAATTAAGCAGCAACATTGTTTTACTATATATAACATACAGTGTGTATGTATATATATATATATATATATATATATATATATATGTATTGAAACTATTCCCACCTTTAATGTGACCTATAACCTGTACAATTCAATTGAAAAACAAACAAATCTGTTAGGGGAAAAAATGTGGAAAATAAAAAAACGTACAATAAGCTGGTTGCAATAGCTGGAACTGGGGCTTTAGTCAACTAATATTTTGTTGAAGCATGTTTTGATTTAATTCCAGCATTCAGTCTTCTTGGATACACACCTTCCATCAATTAAAAAGACTCTGATTAACCCCAAATAACATTCAGCTGTCCTAGTACAATTTTCCTGACATTTACTCAGTTGCCTGCTACAGCAAAAGCAATGGTTCACAGAGGGCTTACAAAGCATCAAAGGGATCTCATTTTGAAAGGTATCAGTCAGGAGAAGGGTACAAAAACATGTCCACAGCATTCGATATACCATATAATACAGTGAAGACAGTCATCAAAAAGTAGAGAAAATATGGGACAATAGTGACGTTGCAAAGAACTGCACGTCCCTCCAAAATTGATGAAAAGACAAGACAAAAACTGGTGAGGGAGGCTGTCAGGAAACCTACAGCAACACTGAAGGAGTCGAAGGACTGTCTGGCATGTACTGGTTGTGTACTACATGTGATAACAATCTCCTGTATTCCCCATATGCCTGGGTTATGCGGTAGGGTTGGAAGATGGAAGCTTTTTCTCACACAGAAAAACATCCAGGCCTGGCTAAAATCTGCAAAACAAAACATCAAGTCTCCCAAAAGCATGTGGGAAAATGTGTTATGGTCTAATGAGACCAAGGTTTAACTTTTTGGCCACAATTCCAAAAGGTATGTTTGGCACAAAAACAACCCTTCATATCAGCAAAAGAACACAATCCCCATGGTGAAACATGGCAGTGGCAGTGGCATGCTTTGTGGTTGCTTTTCATAAGCTGGAACTGGTGCTTTAGTCAAGGTGGAGGGAATTATGAACAGTCCCAAACACAAGACGCTTTTGGCCCAAAACCTTCAGGCATCTGCTTGAAAGATGAAGATGAAGAGGAATTTCACCTTTCAACACGACAATGGCCTGCAGCATACATCCAAATCAACAAAAAAGATGGCTTCACCAAAGACAATTAAAGTTTTCGGATGGCCCAGCCAGAGGCCAGACCGAAATCCAACAGAAAATCTGTGGGGTGACCTGAAGAGTGCTATGCACAAGAGACGCCCTCGCAATCTGACAGATTTGGAGGGCTTTTGCAAGGAAGAGTGGGCAAATAATGCCAAGTCAAGATGTGCCATGCTGAGAGACTCCTACCCAAGAAGATTGAACGCTGTAATAAAATCAGAATGTGCTTCAACAAAGAATTAGTGTAAGAGTGTGCACACTTATGCAACCAGCTTATTGTACATATGTTATTTGTTATATTTTACCCCTAACAGATTTGTTTGTTTTTCAATTGAATTGCACAGGTTATAGGCCACATTAAAGGTGGGAAAAGTTTTGAAATGATTTATTGTGGTGTCATTTTACATATCACAAAAAAATGGCATTTTAACAGGGTTGTGCACACTTTTTATATCCACTGTATATACACATACCCCCATCTAAATATATATACATATATATAAATCTACATATACAGCAACCAGACTATGCCGTTACATCGCCAGCCTCTCTTTGCAAGAAGTCTGGCCAAAACCTGAACAGCGAAGAACAATACTCTATGAGTTTCCTAATAGGCTCAACTAGGATGGCAATAGTATGGTTAAAATGCCATATTCTGACTTAAGTGCTAGCTCCTGCAGCAATTAATATGATTCACTTTTATTTACCTCAACTCAGTTAAAACTGCTAACATTGAAAGTGTTACTAAGCTGGACCATGTGGCTCTGAACACAGATTAAACTTGAAAAGTTGCCAGATTTATACAGTCGCATTAGCCTGTAGAAGTATCTCACCACCCCCACATGCAGCATCACCACAACGCAAGTATGAGTCTCATCTAACCCCCCCAAAGCCCCTAACCCCCTGCCACATTTTTTTTGTATATCTTACAACGTCAAACCACAGGCCATTTGTCAGCCCCACATTGCGTACAATACTATGAAACATCCAAGGGGCAGAGGCCATACTAGATGCAGCAGTATGAGGTTTGTCACACAAACTATGGGAATTGTTAAATTAATAATACGGAGAGACTAACCCCTAATTGTAACCAACTCCAGAATTCCCTACCAACAAGCAAATAAGCAACACTGTACTTTGTGTATCAAAGGCAATGATCTTAACTCTTATGCCAAACTGATCTTATCTCTGTGGATGAAATAAAGCAGTAAACACTTTATTCTCTCCCTTTAAATAACAGTTTCCTACCCTCCACTCTCCTGACAGCTAGGAGTGAACTGTGCATGCACAATGCTTTGCCATTATTCACGGGCAGCCATCGGCCCACCGAAACATCAGTAGTCTACTGAAACATCTCTCCATGAATCTCAACAACAGCTGTACCATACACAACCCTGAGACCTGCAGCCACAACAAGACCAGACACCTCACCAACCAGACCAGCACCACCACCCATATCAGTATGGAATCGCTGCTTGACCTGCCACTGCAACTGTTCTTGATACAGAGGCACAGCTTACCCATGGCAAATTCCAATTGAAAATGAGCTGAAATTGCACACAAAGAAATTGGAGCAACAAGGTAGGAACCAGAGAGAAGCAAGAAACCCCCATGACACCCACGAGGAGCACAGACACCACCAGTTGTCTACCATCCAGTGTAAGAAGGGTAATACAGACAACTACCACAATATCTCTAGTCATGCAAAAACTTTAAGCCACATTCATAAGTTAGATTAGGCTTACTACCTGTGTGAGCCAAGGGCCGGGTGAGAAATTTTACCTCATGTGAGACCAAACCATACACCATATGTCAGTAAATTAAACACCTTAAACATAATGCCAACCTCCGAGCCTAAACCAGCAATAAACATCCAAACTGCAGCAGTGGGAACAGCCTCTGAAAACCATTTGAGCATAAAATGAAGTCCTTAACTACATATATATCCCACAATGGTTGAACCACACCACAACAGCAGTTGCCAGGGCCCAACACACACAAGGGAAAGAAAAAACAGCCTGTACTCACATCCATGTTACATACCAAAAGCACTACCCTATCATTCTTAATCCAAGGCCTACCTGCACTAAAGTACCTATGAGGGTGCCACGGACGTGATGCTTACAGTAACAAGATCACACCAAAATGTGCTCCCTCACCAACTACCAACACCTAAAACTGATCTAAGTCCCACCCTACACCTACCTCACTTCCTCCTTCCACCCTCCAAAGAATTAACCCATCACTACCCAAACTTAACCCCCCAAATTTAAAAATCCTGTCTAATCCCTTCCTCAACCCCAGCCAACCCCCCCACTTGCTAACATACCCTCACCACTGATGTTGCCCTGTGACAAAATTGTTTGTTCCCAAATCTGTAACTGTAAACCCTTTATTCTGTGAATTAACTTGACTGTCATTTCTGGAATACCCTATACAACATAAATGCCTGTGGTTACCCCTTTTTTTCTAACTGGCGACACCCAATATGTCTTTTTGAGCACTTTAGCTGTGTCAACTGAACTGGAATTCATTTTACCTTCAACTCATAAATCTGCATGTTTCTATCGTAGCCAATTTTTCAAATTCTGTACATTTACACAATCTACTGCATGCAAAATCTTACAAGTGTCATTTGTGTTCACTACTGTACATTCTGTAGAATTCTTATTTTAACATAAAATCTTGTTACTGAGTCTAAAACAACATATAACTCTGACGACATGTCCATACCTAATACGGCGCTATTAGGCTTCTGTTAGCTGCTGTAATCTTTGACCCTTTAAATCCTGACAAAACTACATCTGTGTCCTCTAATAAAGGTCTGTAACTGACATTGATTTGTCTGTAGCAATCAGTACATTATTCCACATTTTTTTCTGTAAACAATAAAATATTGTTATTTCTTTTAACCTTAAACAATGGCAGATAAATGTTCTGATTTGGTGCTGGACTGCCACACCTTTTACAGATAAGTTGAAAATCCTTTGCTATAGAACTAGCGACAACACTGACTTGAGCTATGGAATGAGTTTTTTCTTTACTTTGCTCTGAAACAGTAGTCTGCAATTAAGTCTGTATATTATTTACTTTATCATACTGATTAAAATCTGTACTTTTATCCCTGCTTAGTGCAATATTTGCACTGGCTTGTACACTCGTGTTTATGTCTGTATTTACCACTATTGCTACTTAACTCCGCACTTTGAATTACATGTGCTGTAGCATTTACACTGTTTGAAAACTGTAAATCAAAATTACTGAAAAAAGTTGACTCATTCTGCCAATTATGAGATAGTATGCCTGTTGCAGTGTGCTGCTGTGATTTAACCCTTTTACATCTGGAAAGATGTAACATTTCTGAACTTCTTCTTCTTATTTCGGCTGCTCCCGTTAGGGGTGGCCACAGTGGATCAACTGTTTCCATTTCTTCCTGTCCTCTGCATCTTGCTCTATCACACCAACCACCTGCATGTCCTCTCTCACCACATCCATAAACCTTATCTTAGGCCTTCCTCTTTTCCTGTTACCTGGCAGCTATATCCTTAGCATCTTTTTCCCAATATACTCTGCATCCCTCCTCAGCACATGTCCAAACCTATGTAATCTTGCCTCTCTGGCTTTGTCTCCAAACCTTCCAACCTGGGCTGACCCTCTAATGTACTTATTCCTAATCCTGTCCATCCTCGTCACACCCAGTGCAAATCTTAACATCTTTAACTCTGCCATGTCAAGCTCTGACTCCTGCCTTTTTGTCAATGCTACTGTCTCCAATCCATATAACATAGCTGGTCTCACTACCCTCTTGTAGACCTTCCCTTTCACTCTTACTGGTACTCGTCTGTCACAAATCACTCCTGACACTCTTCTGCACCCACTCCATCCTGCCTGTAACATTCCCGAAATAATAACTTTTAACTTTAAATTAACATTTCTGGAACACAGTTTTTTAGACTGTTTTATTCAGATTTTAACTTTAAACCAAACATTTATTTGGTCTTAACTGTAAAAGTATTACTTGACATGTTTGTACAAAAGGTATGCAAGTGACTTTTACTGATGTATTTACACTTTTCTGAACTTTTTTAGTAAAAAAGTGCATATAAAGTCTTAAGCAAGTTTATGATTCTGGAAGAGTCCTGTTTGCAGCGTTTTAAACTTTTTCTTGCTTGTTGTGTGACATCACTCTGGAAACTTGAAAGTTTATGGAGACGGTGAAGTGCATAGCTGTTACCTGGATAATGTATTTTTATTTTGTGAAGGAACACTGCCAAAGGTTTTAGATTTTCTGAAGTAGTGCTGGTCTGTTGAAACTCTTTGAGGCTTTTTCTGCAGTAAATGGTGGTGCTCTGCAATCTGTCTAACAAGTGCAATTGTTGTATGCAAAGGTATGTTGTCGGCTCTGGCTGTTTTCTGTATGAAGTTTACATCTGGAATATCAGTGGTGTCTTACTGAAAGGTTTGCTGTGTAAGGAGTAAGTGTAGTGCTTTTGGCTGTGGCCTTATGGAGTTAATGGAGTTGACTGTCTCCTGTCTGGAAAAACACTGGTGTGCAACTGAAAAGTCTATTATGAAATATTTGCTGTAATTATTGATAGACTGGGAAAAGTGTCACTGTAAACTGTTAATGAAACATTGAAGTTAAGCTGGCTGCTGCCCTAGAAACTGTACTTGAAAGGGTTACTCTGTACAGCTGTGTCTGTTGAAGTTCTGAGGAAATGTTCTGAATGAACAAAGGTACATGTAGTGCTGATAATGTTGCTTGGAATGAAACTGCTGTTCTGTAGATTGCTCTGTAGAACATATATAGTCTGACTGCTGATGAAGGTTGCTATGGGGTTTGGGGACTTACTTTAACTGTTTTACCCCATTCATAGTGGCTCACCATTGAAAAAATTGATAATACAGTAGAATACTGCATTTAACTGGAAACAGCTGAAATAAGATTGGAATGAAAGTTTTTATCTGTTAACTAATCAAACTTATGCTGAACAGGTGCCAGTCTCTCCTTTATGGGCCAAGACTTTTGTACTTTCAGAATGAATTCTGCAAACACAGTAGTCAGTTAATAAGGCTTTATTAGATGTTAACAATATCCAAATATCCAAATACTGTCTTCAATTACTGTCTGGCAAATTCTGGAGTGCTGGTTAATAATAACAGTGCTAATAAATATATCCAAAGTTTCTGAAAGTATATTCTGATTCTCCTGAATAATAGTAATTGAAAGTCTTTTCCTCTGGGATAGTATGAATATTTGACCTGATTTCAGGACTCAGGCTCAGGTATCTGTACTACAAAAGAGCTTTTTGCATATCAGTCCAAAAGCTCACTTCTTTTCTGGAATGCTGGATATTTAGTCTTTTATGTATGTCAATCTGAACTAAATAACTTCCTAACTTCACTGACTGTGTCTGAAGTATATTGTCATAATGCCAAAAATCTTGTAATGCTTTACACAACTCTTTGGCCATGGTTTCCCAAGCGTTGTCTTGCATGTGCCTTATCTAGCATTCCATTGTAAGTACATCTTTCCCTTGAGAAAGGAACATTCTCTATTTCTATATTTCTGCATCTTTCCATTCTAATGAATTGCATTTCCCTGAAACTAAATGCATACATAAAAACACAACTCTGACTATATTTTCAGGCCTATTATTTTACCTTAATGTACTATAGCGAATTCGCTAAGAATACCCTCACTCTAACATGTATCACATCCAGCAACAAGATGTGCAACTGTTTCAGTTCTGTTTTATAGAAACTGCATGTTCAACGGACTTTGTAAACTAACATGTATATAATCTGGATTCCCTTCTAAACCTCAAAAGTTCATGTAATTGAAATTTGTTTTTGCAAGATGAAAATCACAAAAGCTTAAATACCTAAACAGCAAATTTTTCCCTGAACAAATAAACACTTGCCCAACATGTCATTTTCTCCACTGTAGTGTGATCCTGGAGTTGGTATATATAGTTGGGGGGGGGGGGTTGTGCAGGCACAGCCTTTCACATTGGGAGGTGTGGGTGCTGCAGTCTCCCACCTAGTTGAGTTTTTTATTTAATCCAATGTGTGTTTTGTTGAAGTTTGAGCAAGTGTTGACTTGCCCTGGGAAAAAAAAATCACTTTTCGAGTATGTAAACTTTTGTGATTTTCATCTCACGAAAATGAGGTTTGATTATATAAGCTTTTGAGGTTTAGAAGTAGAGCTAAGTAGTCCACTATCCTAGGCCACTAATATTAACCTTTCATCTCTTGGTTTAAATTCACCTCTCCTTAAACATTCCTGCTTTAGATCCTGATCGACATGAGGATGTTCCAAGAGTTTTCTGTACTTGCAATTATATTGATGCCTTTTCCACATTTCTTGCCTTCTCATCTGATACTTCTTATATTTTTCCTTTTGTTTTTTGGCACATTCAGTTGCTGCCTGATTTTTATCTATTTCTGTTTTCCCACTTGACACTGATATGCTTCAACTAAACAAAGCACAGCAGTCATCTTAAAAGTGTTCTCTTCATGTCTGGATCTGGTGAGGTCAACAAATATTTATGCAGTCCTATGATTGCAGATCTATACATGCAATCAATTTCAAGGATGCCCATACCTCCTTCACAACAAAGAATATATAATCTTGGCAGAAACACTGATTTTTACACAGGTAATCATTGCTTAACACCCAGGATGGGTTCTATCCCACTGAATGTTAAGCGAACACTGTATACATTACATTGTGCTTCGCTTAACATCTTTCTGTACAATGTCCGACTGCATTTAAGTCCACTAGGCACAGTACGGATGTAAATGCGGGTGGACATTGTGCAAAAGGACATTAAGCAACACACACTTGTCTATCATTGGTTAGGAGTGAAACATTTTTTCTTGCTTTCCTGTCCATCTGATCTAATACCTTTTGGGACCAGTCAATCACTCCCAAACTGTAAGTTAGAACAGGAAGAGCAAACTGGTTTATAACTTTTACTTTGTTCCTAGATGTCAGGGCTGTTTTCAGTATTAACTTTAGTCTTCTAAAATATTCCTTACTGAGTTTTATTCATATTTGCTCATGTTTAACTGTCAATCCTTCATCTATTTCTAAATATTTATATACTCCCTCCAGCTCAAGTTCCTTTATATCACATTCCTGCCCCAGACTGATATTTCCTTGCTGCTGCAGCATTCTTGACCAAGTGACAAAAAAGTTTTGACTACTTCCAGCTGCGCTTTCAGCTCTTCATGTGATGAAGTATACAGTTGTAAACCATCCACAAAAAGGAGATGAGAAGTCTTTACATTTTGTTATAGTCTGGGAATCAAATTGTAACCATGACCTATTATGTTAAGTAGACAGCTTAATTTGTTAAGAGCAAGACAAAACAGCAGCAGTGACTAAGAGTCATCCTGGAATATTGCACTTTTAATTTTTATCCTTGGGATAATAATTTGTCCTCTGTCATGGCTTAGCTGCAAGGTGATTTGCCAATGTTTCATGGTCACTTAAATGTAATTGATCAATGTAGGGTCTATCTTATACCTCTGTAAGTACTCATTTTTCCATGACTGTGGGATGCTGTCAAATGCTTTTTTGTAATCTATCCATGCCATACTTAGATTATTTCCCTTTTTAAAATTCTCCATTATTACTTCATTTAACAACAAATGATTCTTTGTTCCATGACTTTTATTTGCTACCCTCTTTTTCTTTTGCCATGACTGTCTTTTCTTCTTATAGCTGTCAGCATCAATTCCATTATATAGCTTATATATCACTGGAAGGCAAGTTATTGGTCTACAGTTTCTAGGATAGATTGCATGTTTACTTTTATGGAGGAGTATCATTTTTCGGTACTTACGTATTATCTCAACCACATTTTTAACCTGCTTTACTTCATAATGTTTTTGCTCCTGTAAAACATTTATTCTAATCTACATTTACAGAAGTGAACAACAGTAACTTTTTTACATAGTTGTTTCATTAACCTAAAAGGAAGCTAACCCTGTATTTTGGGTGATGAATGCTTAGTTACACCAAAATGCAAGCTGCTTGCGTACAAGTCACTGTTGATATTTTACCATCACATCTGCAGTCAGTTTGTGTGGTTTTCTGAAGTTATGTCGGTGCTTGTTTTTACGTCACTTCTAGGCACATTTTGTCCCCATAGAGAAGGCTTTCCATGCTGTTATACTGACACGGATCAGAAACTTAGGAGCATGGTCCACTGATGTGAAATGCAGTAAGGTAATACTTTGGTTCAACATCCATTAAACCATTATACCAGGTGTCAGGAAAGTAATGCATTGCAGTTCTTAATAACTGCAAGTGTTTCTGAGCTACTTTGTCAATGGTTGATGTAAGAATCTGAATTAAAATGTCGAAGAAATAAGTGAAAGACATAGAAGACTGGTTTTACATGGGTTGTCGGTACAGTTGTAGGGCACAACATGGCTCGATGGTCTGTGTTTTACAACACACGATTGAGGCAAAATGTCTGTTAACAATTGGTTGGCAAATCCCTGCTAGCCAATGTTATTCTTGCTCGTGTTTCCCAACTATTGTCAAAAAACAGTAATTAGGAATTTACAGATCCCCATTGAACTTACAGATAGTGTCATTTCACAGAAACGTTATAATATAAAGGAGGTTAAAAAAGTGGTTGCGATAATACGCAAGTACCCATTTTTCTTGTTATTTACCAGGTTTGTATCTGTTCGGGGTGCACATGCAAGTACTTCTTACTCAGGGCCAAATCTTTATGTAAAGAAGTTAATACTTTTAGCCAAAAGTTAGGTACTGTATCTGGGCCTGGAGTTTTCCATTTAGGAACTTTTCTTAATTCTGTTTCAGTTTTTCTAACCCTTATTTTATTCCATTTTATATCCCGTACCTTTGAAAATCTTACTGTTTATTTTCCTTCTCCCTAACCATTCAGCATCTTTGTTATATTTCATAGGGTCCTCATAGATATTTCTTCAAAATGTGTCTGTTTCTTTTATTTTTTTATTGTGCTTTGTTTCCCAGCTCTCTGTGAAACTTTTTGGGTCATCAGTGAATTGCTTATTTTGTACTTTTCCTTTATATTCATCTGCATATCTTCTGAATTTTTCTGCCTGTGCTGATATCTTTAGTTTCTACAATAGATTCTGGTCTCTTCTAATACTGTGAGCAGCTTTTATCACAACTATCATTCTAAATATTTTTGTTGAACTGTCCCCTCTTCTGTGTTTTTCTAACAGCAATACATTTTATCTTAATTGATTTACAGTTTTCTCTGTTGGATACTTCCATGATGGCATTTGATTTCTTCCCTTCCTTTCCCTTACTGCCATGAATTATTATGATAAGATTTTATATGTTATTAATTTAACTGCACAGTAGTAAATCCTTGTGAATAAGTCTGATTACCATGTTCATTTTGGGTCTTATCAATTTTCTGTAATTTAGTTCTTTCATTGACCTTAATATGTCTATCCATTTCCATTAAATCAATTCACTATTCCCTTAGATCATTTTCTTCTAAACTAAGGGCACATTCTTTGTTCTCCATTTCCTATGGGCATTCTACAGAAAGTTCCAGAACATCTTCCTGTGACATATTTTCTGCATCTTCATCCCTTGTCATCCATTGCTCTTTCATATGGGACCTCACTGGCTTATTACTTCACAACAGTGATTGTGTCAGAGTTACCACCATTTCCTGCTCACTCCTTTGCTGTGCAACTCCAGCTGAACTTTTGCACTTGTTTCGTACTGGAGACTCCAAAGTATCTTCATATGGCAACTGATCAGGTGCTTCCTGTTCCACCAATTTCTCCTTATTTTGGGGTCTCATTGTTCTATCATGCTGTGATGTTACCAGAGTTGGATTTTCTACACTAAATCCTTCACTTCATAGATATTCCATAACTTCAAATTCTGTTTGCTTAACTTCAGCTTTACTAATCTTCTATTCTACTTTCCCCTTTGGGTCTATGTTAAATCAGTGAAAGCTTAAAATAGCAAACACTGATTTATCGACCCTTTAACAGTGAAAGCTTACAATCTCAAAGATGTGTAACAGCGATTCTTTTCCCGGGGAAAAAGAAATCGCTGTTCCACAAAAAAAAAAAAAAAGTTCAAAACACAAAATAAAGTGGGGGGCTTCACCCCCCTACCCCCCTGATGTGGGGGGCTGTGCTCCTCACACTCCCCTACTTAAATATACCAACTCCAAGATCACACCACAGTGGAGGAAATAGCAAAGTCCCGAAAACAGCCCAGCGATTTTTTTTCCCTGGGAAAAAAAAATCACTGTTCTTTGTCTTTGGGATTGTCAGCTTTCACTCTTACAGGGTCGATAAATTAGCGTTCGCTATTTTAAGCATTCACTGATTTAATATAGACCCTCCCCTTTTGTGATCTTATTTTTTGTATTGCAAAAGTTTTCATAACTGGGTGCCTTTTCCTGTATTTCTCCTCAAATATCTTTGGAGCTGTTTTTTTTGAGCTGATTAGTTTGGCTTTCTCCATACCATAAACATTACACCATATCAGCTCTCTCTTTCTTTCCCATGTTCATGTTTCTTTTTTATACTTTTCAAAAATCTCTAGATTTTGTCTTTTATATTTTTGTACTTCCTCAACCACTTCTTTTTCCAAATGTCCCAAGGTTTCTTGGTCTATATAATGTTTTTCATGAATCTGTTGTATTAATGATCACGTATTTGCATTTGAAGCTTTTCACAGTTTTTCTTGTGCAAGTGTTTTTTTCTGTCCTCTAATTTCTCTCATAATCTTTTTGTATTATCCTCTATCCACAAATTCTGGACTTCTTGCATAATAGTAACAATACATAATTTCTTTCTTTTTCATCCTCAGTAGTCCACTCTATCATCTCTATGGCTCTTTTTCTGGTGTTTTTTGTGGACTTCTACTTTCTTCTACCATGGGAAAGGGGGCACCCCCCCTGGGCCTGGCCTAGCCCCATCATAGGAATGTTTCCATATTTTAAGGATTCTACACTGTCATTTTTTCCTGTCTTGGCACCAATTTGCCTACCAGGATTGGGCACTTTTTCATCCTGGGACATGTGCACCCAGCTGTATTTTTTATTTTTAACCTACTTCAGTCCATGATACATGCTATATAAAATACAGTCTATATATCAGTTTTGTCTCGGTGAGATTTTGTAAAAACAGGGTCCACTTCATGAAGGTACTCACCAACACTTAAGGATATATTCAGTTCCAGCAATACTAATCTCCTTCGCTTGCTGGTGTTATCATCTTTCCATGTACAATCAGTTCTGTGTGCAGCCTTTGGTGTTTTGGACATAGCTAAAGAAAGCCTTGTGGTTGTCCTTTACCTGGGAGGCTATCTTTACCTCAAATTTGGTTTTAGTAGACTTAATTTGCTTTATTAACTGTTTGTTTGTTTGTTTAGATTTCTGAGAGTGTTTTTATCATGCTGGGACTAGCACATCTTAATATTGGCTAGGACTTTTTTTACAGTCGGTTTAGGTTTAAATTCCATCAAGGTAGTTTATTTTTTGAGTTAGTTCTGGGGTTATTTCTGGTAGGCATATCTGTCTTTATATATTTATTGAAATTATTGTACAGAGTTTTATGAATAATTCTGTATAGACATCTGCACTATCAGGATTTGGGGGGCTTGAAATTTTGGCTGTTTATCACTTAAAAGTAAGAAGTTTGCCTTAGAACAGTTTATAAATGTTATGTGGCTAACCAAGGTCACAGAATTGATATTTATTATCAAGGAGACAATTATGTGGTCTGACCTTACCAGAGTGGACTCTACATCATTCTCCCATGTTTATGAGTACCAGGTCAATTATGTGTATACTCCTAGTGGGTGTATGGACAATCTGGTCCAAGGTATTTGTTTTTACACTGTATAGGAATCTATTGGCCTGCAAGTCTGAGGGCATGTAAGCATCCCAGTTTATAATGGGGTAGTTGAAGTCACCTATGCATATGGTATTAAGTTGAATGGTAAGGGCATTCAGTAATTCCAAGTATGAGTTATGGGTTCTTGGGTCATAGAGGGTGACCTATAGCTTGCAAGTATATGACATGGGACTTTGCCTATGGAAATCTAGACATGGAGAAGCTCAAAAGCATCATCATGTTAGAGTAGTCTTGAGGTGAATTTATTGTTGATATGGACTGAGACACCTCCACCTTTGGTGTCTGCATGTAAAGTAGCAGGCCAGAATGTGTGGAAGGCATTGCAGCCCCCACTGCC
This sequence comes from Protopterus annectens, assembly GCF_019279795.1. Taxonomy (NCBI): domain Eukaryota; kingdom Metazoa; phylum Chordata; order Ceratodontiformes; family Protopteridae; genus Protopterus; species Protopterus annectens. The sequence continues at coordinate 1,170,433,844 of NC_056728.1, read as the reverse complement.
AGGGTGCTCTCTGTGGCTTTAAACCTTCTCTCAGTAGCTACACAGCTGTCCCCATTCCCTAGGGTAAGGAGAACCAGGAGGGGGTGGAGTTTCTTATTTAGGTTCCTTTCAATGAGCAGTAACACCTTCAGATTCCCTTTGGTTAGTGTTGCAACTTGAGTAGGTTTGTTCAGTTTGGCATTATCTAAAAAAGGACTATCAGGAGTACAATATTTTAGCCACCCTACCAAGACTTAATAGAGTACTGGTAACAAGAAAGGGACAGGGGATTTCTAAATGAATGACCAGCTCTGGTAGAGTTTCACTGAGTCTGCAATGGATGGGACAATTAGTAGGGCATATAAAATATTGCATGATGATAATAGGAATCAATCAGAAGAGGTTAGAAAGGATTGGGAAGAGAGACTGGACACACATTATACAAAGAAACAATGGAAGGACATCTGTAAAGTTCCCAAGTAATCAAGAAGATCCAAAAGGTTTAGGATTTGTGCTTGAAAAGTGTTTAAATGGATACTTTATACCCAATCAGTCTTCAGGGTTTTTTTTTTCTTTATTGGGTAGTTAGCAAATAATAGAAATGTGATGGGAAAGAAATGTGTAACTGGAAAAATGAATGGAGGGGATGTAATGAGTTGGTAGATTTTAAATAATCAATACTGGTGATTAGGTGGGATGTTCGCATAATGGTTACGGTGTTTGCCTTACAAACACAAGGTGCAGGGTTTGACTCTCACATGGGGTAATTGCCTAGGCTTAAAATGGCCCACAAGGGCAGTTAGCCTAGTACTAATCTATGAATCTATAATATATGAATACAGAGTATTTATTTTTCAGAAATGGTGAAAGCATAGTTTTTGTAACTAAGGAAATGATTGTTTGGAACTGGTGAATACAGGATCTGAATTGCCCAGATATACTAAGTTCAAAGCTATTGGCTGCAAAAACAGATTCACTAGAAAATGGAAATTAAACTTTAAAGTAGCTTTGACTGAAGTACTGACTATTGTAAGGAGATAAAAATAACTGGAGCCTGGAGCTTTAGAAAAGGGAAGCAGCAAATTACATAGAAGAAATGGAATTTGTGGGAACAACTTGTGTAGAATAATGCTCTGGAGGAGAAGTAAAATTTAAGGGAACACAGGAATGTTCCATTTTATGTAATGGAGAGAATGACAATTGTTAAATAGAAAATATATTTGTATTTTGCATGAAAATAACCAAGGAAATGTTTATTATCGTCTGTTTTCTTTCCTGTTACTATGAATATATCTATAACACTTTAAAGATGTCTTATTTAACAAAGATGCTTACAAAGAATATGAAAAATATGCAGGCTTGCAACTATAAATTTACCAGTTCTAATTTAATTTGTAGGAAGAAATCATAGAATCGCTGCTAAATGAAAGAATTTGGGACTTTTAAAGGCTGTGCTCAACAGGATCCAAGGTAGTATGAACTCTGACTGGAAAATACATGCCAGAAAAGTCTAATAGAGATCTGTGTAAAGCATATGACACATTTCAGTCATATAATATAAATAATATAGGGTGTTAATAAATACACGAGATTGGGGTGGGTACTAGAAATTAAGGACTGGTAAAAGATTTGATAAATGATAGGAGCATATGGTCATGGTAATGGAGTTTACTTGAATGAAGAGCTGCAGAGCAGTGGTAACCACTGTGGTCAGTGCAGAAGTAAATAATTTCCAGTAACTTTATAGTTGAAATGTCAGTTGGGCCGTAATGAAATGTTGCCTTTTTATTGTACAAAGTTATGCATCAAAATTGTTGTAAAGGAAGATATAGAAGGATTAAAAAAGAGATTTAGCAATCTTTTAGGAATAATCTAGAACGGGGCAGTTTAAATTAACTGCATACAAATGCAAAATTGCATGCATGAGAAACAAACACATAAGACAGGAGTGCACAGCTTTATGAAATCATTAGTAAGAGCAGAAATGTGAAGGGTCCTGGAATAGCTATGTCTGATGTCCTAAAGGTAAAACATCAAAATGGGAAAGAATTAATGAATGCTTGAGGAACATTTGAATTAATGAATGCTTGAGGAACATTTGAATTAATGAATGCTTGAGGAACATTTGAATTAATGAATGCTTGAGGAACATTTGAATTAATGAATGCTTGAGGGATATTTCAATGCTGAGTGCAGACACAGCAGAAAGATAAAGGCAGTTATCATATTCCATTCATTAGAGATGCCAACAACAACAGTCTGCTCAACAGTCCACATGAGATCAAAGGCATTTGGAAGGCATACTTCCAGTATCTTCTTAATGAAGAAAACCCCACAGATTAAATGACCTATGGTGAATGAGGAAGAATAACCTACCATAGAAGATGTAAGAACAGAACTAATGAAAATGAGGTCATGGAAAGCAGCAGGCTCAGATGAAGTCATAGCAGATACAATAAAGATGTTGGGTAAGGTGTAGGAGAAATGGCTCCTAAAGGTATTCATAGTGATATAGACAGAAAGGTGCACCTTAGATGACTGGAGAATAAGCATACTAGTTCCAATGTACAATGAAAAAAATGTGACATTCACAACTGTAACCAGAACAGATGTATCACGCTCCTGTCATACGGCATGAAAGTGACAGAGAAGGTGAGTGACAAATTGATAGAAATAGTGGAAAGTAAAATGGGAAATGACCAGTTTGAATCTGATCAGGATGCAGCTCAAATGACCCAGTGTTTACAGTGAGGCAGACGGTGGAAAAAAAGCTAGATATCAGTAAAGAGTCCAACTGGGCTTTCCTAGACTTGGAGAAAACATATAACAAGATCCAAGAAAGCTGACTTGTGTAGTCCAGAGATGGTTCAAAGTCTCAGAAACTTTGGTAGAATTACTGCAGGCTAGATACAGGAACTGAATGACATAAGTACAAACAGTGTTTGAATTCACAGAGGGGTTCCCTGCAGAGTAGGGCTACGTCAGGGTTTATTTCTGAGCCCACTGCTGTTCATACTGGTAACTGACTACATCAGCAAACAGGTCAGTGTGGACAGGTCAACAAAGCTGTTGTATGCAGATGAAATGTCATTACAAGCAGATTCTGAACAGGAACATCAACAAATGATAGAGAATGGAATGCAAAATGGAAGGCATATGGGATAAAACTGAGTACAAACAAGCCCTTTATTATGGCAACAAATGTAGAAAATCAGAAGAAGCTGAAAAATGATAAAAAAGGAAAAATACGGGGCCAGATTATGAGTTTTCTGTATCTGGGAGGGGTGGTTGAGGAGAAAGGAACTTCGAATGAGGAGGCAAAGCTACAACCAAATGTGCTGTAGCCAAATGGCACAGATTGTTTTGATTAGTGTATAAAAGAAGAATGCCAAAGAATCCGAAAAGTAATATGTACAAAACAGTTGTACAGCCATTACTTCTGTATGACACATAAATGTGGGCAGTGAAACAGTGAAAGATAGAAATGAAGTACCACAATGCATGGTAAGATGCTCTCTCTGGGGAACAGACAAAAAGCCAATTTAGCTGCTATTGCAGAGAAGATGAAAGAGGACAGATTACAGTGGTTCATGTATATGTGCAGGGAAGCAGAAGGTGATTAGGAAGCAACTGGAAGAAGGCTAAAGCAGGGGTGTCCAACCTTTTGGCTTGCTGGGGCCACATTGACTGAACAGAAATGGTCTTGGGGCCGCATATAAAATATATCATATAGTTAACTCTTTCGTTGCTCTGGAAGACCACAGTCGACCTCCTGGCTGTACTGTAGGTGCATTTGAACAATGAATAAATGTAATAAATGCCTAATATTTGCCTTAAAATTCTAATTCTCATTCTAATTCTAATTCTCTAATCTAACAGTTAACTCTAACATCTTAGTTAAAAAAAAAAAAATATATATATATATATATATATATATATATATATATATATATATATATATATATATATATATATATATATTTTTTTTTTTGTTTTTTTTTTTACAAATAAACAGATATTCAGTACAGCACTAGCATTTCTCACTGGGAAAACCATTCCAGCAGTCCAACTACGTAAAATGTCAGCATCAGCAGTCCTACAATACTATAATCCACAAAAATAAGCCAACAAATTTGCAATAAAGTAAAGAATTCACATTACTGACTTAATAAAACAATTCTGAATAAGCTACAAAAGGGTCTCACCCAAACAAATAACTGGTGCCAGAAATATGGCCTCAAGCTAAATGCCAAAAAATGCATCATCATCCCCTTTGAGGAGAGTGATGTCCCCACAAATTATCACATTAATAACAGTGTTGTAACCACGCAATCAGTCATATGGTACTTGGGCACCCAGGTTGATACAAACCTGACTTTTGACCACCACATTGTCTGCGTTGTAAGGAAAGCTTTTTACATGGCCCACTTCATTAGTAAGTGTATCTCATCCAGGGACAAGGAGGTCATAACATCCCTGTATTCTTCCTTTACAAGAGCCATTATTGAGTGCAATGCCCCTTTTGGCATGTGCCTCAGCAAAACACCCTGCCAAAACAAAGACTACAACCATTTCTGACAGAAAAGGTCAAAGGACTAAGTTCACTTAGTTATCCAAACAGACTAAAAAGCTTCTTGCTTTCCTCTGTCTCTCACTAGCCCCTATAAATTTCATCATTGGCTTGCTTTCCAGGCTAAGAAAGATCCTGCCTTAAGAGACTTCCTCTACATCAGAAATACTGGTTATACTTAAAATGCTCACTACAAAGACCACAGCCTTCACTGCAACATAAACAAGCCACTTTTTATGGACAGGTTCTTGACACAAAAACCTTCAACTTCTGTAAAAAGCTCCTCTCATTATCAAACAATGTAGTTCAGCAACACGATGGCTGGATGGATAGCCATAAACGTAGTCCTTGGGTAAGTAGCATAGCCTTCATCAAACCAAATGGAAAATCCACATACTAACCTTTCCCAGCTGGATGGCTAAGATCTAATATTGGTTACTCAAGTCTAGTTGCCCAAGAAGAGGGGCATGTTTAACTAAGAATTCCATTTGCAAAATTATATTCAGTATACATATTAAATCTCTCTCTCTTACACACACACACACACACACACACACACACACACACACACACACACACACACACACACACACACACACACACACACACACACACACACACATACAATAAAGCCCCTACTTGTAAAATAGGCAACCTCAGTAATCACATGACACCCACTCACTGAATGAAATTGTCTGGAAGTCAAAATATCTGAAAAAAAAATCATAATAGAGATGGATTCATCCATGTAATTTCCCACCACCAAAAGGACCATCAATAAATCAACAAACAACTGCTCGGCAAAAGGTAAATCAATAAGAAAACCATAAACTATAATGCTACATACTGGTGTAAACATATAACTTGCGTCAATCCCCAGGTTTATCCATACCAAAAGATTGTTTCAGAACTTTCTCCTAAAACCTTAAATCATTGATATTTGCCTTGCTGTAATTATAACTGTAAAAAAAATGTTTTTAAGTTTATTCTGTACCTCAATGATTCTCACTGTTACGAGATGTAATATCTGCCATATTGTATGAGTACTACATCCATAATTTGCTGTCTATCTCTCTCATGTATTGTATTATATTGTTTTATGTTATTTTTGGAGCTTTTCTCCCCGAGCCTCCGCTGAAAATGGATCTGTGCCCAGTCGGACTTTCCTGGTAAACAAATGTAAAATAAAATAAAATAAATAAAAATAAACTTCCCTCCAATCTAAAGCCATTTGACATTCAGACATTTTAATTTGTGCAGAAGTTACTCACAGACTGACAGTTTACTGAGCTGTAATGCTGACCTTCACTTTTGAAAAAAACAAATTACCAGACTTTGTCAATAGCTCAAAGTGTAGAGAGGATTATTTATTTATTATATATTTATTTATTTTTGGAAAACATCTTTAAAACTGTTAAATTGATTACACACCCAGAAGCACAGAAAAGTTATTTTGATTATGTAAACCACAGACTGCTGCAAGAAATCAAAGTCACATTAGCACTCTATGCTTATGTCCGAACAGATGAATCATACCTGTCAATTCCAAAAGAAGTAAAGTAGCTTAATAAGAAGGTTATTTGCAAGGTTACATGGCAGTTTATATTGGAGATAAGCAAATATATTAAAAAGGCTCTGTTTTTCATAATTATGCCTAAAAGTCTTCCAAGGTAAATACAACTTCTGATTTAGTATGGAACCATACCTCTCAATCTTAGAGCAAAAAATCTGGACAAAGCGAAAAATGAAAGTGGGACACAGCCCCAAAAATAGTTATGCATTACAGACACCATTGAAACAACTGTAGCTGCAAACATTATACATCACTTATAATCTTTCTATTCCATCATTGTCAAACATTATATGGCTCATTCAGTCATGCCTTCTTTTGCATCAAAGAAAACCATGCTTTGAAATGACAAATGCATTAAAAATAATAAATAAAACACATTGCGTCAACATCCTGCAACTTCCTAGGGAGGGTGGTCTAGTCAGTGGTTAAGGTGTTTGCCTTACAAACACAAGGTGCAGGGTTTGAGTCTCACAAGGGATAATTGGCTAAGCTTAAAATGGCTCACAAGGGCAGTTAGCTTAGTACTAACCTATGAACCTGCAAGCAACCACAGAGCTTTCACTAAAACTAGGGCTGCTTGTTTCCCCAGAATGACAGCTCTCCCTAATTAAGTCTAATGGTATACAATCTACCAGTATCTGGACTACCTGAAATAAATTAAATTATGGCCTGTAAATTGAAAGTACACTTTGTTTAATTAAACTATATTTCTAAGCCCACTTACTATATTTTTTCAGTAACATCCCAATATCCATTTCCAGGTCACTTTACAAGACATTGGCTGTTGTAGACTTGGCATCCTTCAGAACCCCACAGGCCCATGCTAATACATTGTCCATTAAATGTAAATATCCATCCACTGTAAATGGCAAGAAGCTGCGTACCCAAGTATTAGGTTTTGAAACAAAGAAACATATTTTCCACAGTCTGTAAGTCTGTCTTTAATAATCATCTAATGTTGCAGCACTCCCAACACATAAGCACACACATACACACTAAAATCCCCAACATTTAAAAATTGACAATTGTGCTCACTTGATATGCCAGTATTGATAATCCGCCAAAGCTATGCTTACTGTTGTCCAATCTATCACTGCTTAGAACCCACCAATGAAATAACAGTACTAGGTGCTTTTTTGTTTGTCTGAAAAAACAATACAACTTTATATGCTACAGTTCTACATAGTCAGTCCACTACTGACCCATTAACCCTAGGCTGCTGTCTCATTCTTACTCCCTGGAACTGCATTACCTTGGATGACTACTTTTATTTCCTAAGCAAAAGACACAAATTGGAAGATGAGGCAAAAATCCAGACATTCTTTGAAAATCCATACAGTTAAGAGATATGAGTTCATTTCAATACAACACTCTCCCTGTCAAGAAAGCCGCAATTTAATGAAAGTGTACTCTTAATGTATGATATATTTGTGAGCTAACTTGTTTGTGTTCAGTAGGTAGACTGATCATTGTTAGCCTCTTTGTGCATGCGCCTCTCTCTGTCATGCACACATATACACACATATACACACACACTCTTCTTCTACCTTCACACACACAATTCTGCTTTCATGCATGCACTCACTCACTCCGTACTTACCTATTAACACAGGTAATTGCTGTCCCTTTCAAAGGCAACAGCGGCAAATCCATACATGAGTCCCTCTTCAGCGAGAACACACACACACACACACACACACACACACACACACACACACACACACACACACACACACACACATGCACACACTGATTGTTCGGCGCAAAATAATGGCGTAAACACACTGACCCTTTTTTGGCTCAAAAACAAAAGTAGAAGGGTGCTTTGGCACATGCACACACCGACATTAGTGTTACAGGTCATGGGAGTGAAAAACACAAAAAAAAAGTGTTTTGGGGTATGTGTACATCGATGTTGCAGTTAGAGGTTGAGGGCCGCATAGAAGAGCTCTGAGGGCCGCATGCGGCCCGCGGGCCGCAGGTTGGACACATCTAGGCTAAAGGAAATAAGGCAGGTGGAATTGAGTGAGAGAAAACCTAGAACAGTTATGTGTGACTTTCAAAGAAGATAGGAGAGTGACACTTAAAAGAGTTGAGTCAAGAGCAACAGATGATGCAACACTCTGACTCCATACAGGAAAAAAAATGGAATAAAGAAGCAAGGTTGATGTTGATTGCAATAATGATGATGGAAAAAAAGAGGCATTACTCATAGAAAACAAGAAATTGTTATCTAGATATGTATCACACTTTATTAAGATCCCCTATCCCCATCTGGGAAGTGGTGGCTCCTGGTTCCTTTTCTTGCTGGGACACAATAGCTAGCTGGTGAGGCATATAGGGCATATGAAAACACCAAAACACCATACCAGTAAAGTATAAAATACATGGTAAATGGTAACAACTCACCTATAATCTACTGTTAAAAATGAAAGACCATTTCCCTATGAAAAAAAAACAATAAATGCCACAATCTTAAAAAACCTGGCAATGTTCAAAAACACAGAAAAAAATAGTAATTTATCATGCTCAAGGATTATGGTCTGGGTGAAGTCTTGGTACACTATAGTACAAGTCAAGGATGTAGCTATGAATATAACAGAGGTGGGAAAATTTCATGCACAAAGACATCTGTGCCTTGGTAGAAATAGAAGAAATATCATTAACCCAAATTAAAAAACAGAAAGTCAGATTTGTGATGTTATGTGTTGGATTTGTAAGGAAAATGCATTTAAACAAAATACAGCACATGCTGACAACGTTCAAGATAAAACACGTATATCCCCCACACATCTTCCCACTATAGACACTAGTAAAAGTAATTTAAATGTCTGTTAAAAGCTCTCTGAAGTATAAGTAAGAGTGATCAGTTAACAGTTCTTGGATTACAATGATAGTTTTTACACCACAGGCAAAATGTGGAAGAAGGTATGTTAAAATGTGGACTAAAAATCATGCACCCACTTCAAAACTGTACTAAAAGCGCACCTAAAAACATGCTGGCTATGCCCTTGCAACTCCCACTCTAATATCATCCACCCCATTCAACCACTACCTTTCTTTCCACCCCACTAACTACCTTGATCATAGCAAGCTCAGATGCTCATAAGCCTAGTACTTATTATACAGCAGGAACTTCTTATTGTAACATTTGTTAATGTCTGTTATGTACTTCGCAGATAAAGATTCTAGTTGTCTACTGATGTGCTATGTTCTTCATCTGTAAATATGTTTGTAATTAATTGCTATGTTAATCAAATTGTTAATCGCTATGTAATCCAGTGTACTGTCTGTTTATTTTAACTGTGGAGCTTTTCTCCCCGGGCCTCTGCTGAAAATGGACCTAAGTCCAGTCGGACAGTCCCAGTCAATAAATGTAAATAAATAAATAAATAAATAAACATACAGTTCACCTCATTTATTTTGTTGAGCTTTTGAAACTACTGTTAAGAGGTAAGAGCTGCTCTGAGAACACAAATCAAGGTAATGCGAGCAAAAAAGTGAAAATGAAAATAGATTCCAGAAGCTGTGCAAGATGTCTGTGATTCACACGACTGTCATGTGTTAAAAATGATTTCCTTATATCTAGCATGACGCATATAAAGGATGCTTGAAGTGTACTCTGGGCAAAAATACCTTCAAAATCACTATACTTTTGTATGTATAATCACTTACTGATTCTGATGCATTGAATGGTTAGAGTACAAAGACATAACAAAATAACTGTGTTATGATGGTAATTTGTTCCAGCTCCCTTCAAGGAAAACTGCATTGAGAAAGACAAAACCTGTACCAAGTAAATGCAGTAGCATGATTCGCCTAGTACTCTGATTTTGGTTTACTGTAATAACACCAGCAGAGATAGTTTTGATCTGAATGTTCGTGGTAGTGGTGTTTTAAATGATGCAGTTATGATTCACTGAATATTATTATGTGTCTGTGAACACATCTCACCAGAAGCTTTTATGAATTTGAGTTTTAATGACCAAAATAATTAAAAGTACACATCCTTAAATTCTTATGCTTAGGCTTCTTTATTTTCAGACAAGTTTAGTATGGTTTGATATTACCATAAAATCCATAACCCTAACCAGCAAAAGATTTAAAGACACTGCAGCCATAGTCAACTTTCCATATCCAAAATATGGAACACTGTACTACCTTTCATAAGATGAAGCAAATGGGCAGAATGCAGAACATTTACTACCAAGTAGGAAGGGATGTCACTGTATTGATAAAAGGTTAGATTTGCTTAGGAACACAGGTACTTGGTTGCAATGTATTATTTTTTTTTTACATTATTTGTTAGGGGTGGGGAGTTATCCAGCAGTAATAATACAAAATCAGGGTAATGTGTTTTTTTTCCATACACAGTTGTTCAACCATTAAGACTCTCTAGTTAGAAACAACTCAAGTTGCAAAAGTCCAATTCCCCAGGGGGTAAGTCAAGCAACACCCCTACCAAAAACAAAAGATACAGTCAACTCCAGTCAGCATCAAGTAATACAGGTAAGAGCAGAGCTGCAGCAGCATGAATACCATGCTATCCATAACACCAACAAGCAAAAGAGTTAAAGAAATGACAGCCATACTCAACCTTCCAGCTTCAAAAATGGACTAATACACTGCCTTGCATAATGTGGACTAGATGAATAAAATGTAACACATTTACTACCAATAACTAGGAAGGAAGCTTACACCATGTTTAAAATGTGGATGTTATGCTTACAAAAATGTTTTTTGATACTTATTCACTCTTTGCTTACCAACATAGTCAATTGGTTACAAAGTAATGTTTTGTTTTTACACAATTTATAAGGCAAACATTTTATACAGCAGTTGTATTATATTGTGTTTTACCACACCCCCAGTGCTTTAAACATTAAAGACTTGAGAACAAGTTGCAAAATACAACCCCTCCCTCAGACAGGTTATTCTTATATTCTCTGTCTTAGCATCTCTAGTTAGAAATTCTAACTGACACACTTTATCCTTTCTTCTGTCACAGTTATTATTATTTCATTCTACCCACTACCTTGCTAATACTTTGATCTCTGAGCTACACACACACACACACACACACACACACACACACACACACACACATACGCCTCCACCCATCAATTACAGCCATTTGTATGACTGTATAACTCATACATTTACTTCAGAAGTGAATAAATGCATTCATAAATAATGCCTCAGAAATGTATCTCAGCTCACTAATGTGTAACTCCCCCCTGCCCTTTCAACTTCTTAGCTCAAAAATCAGAAACATAGATCAGATTGGGTTCTAGTTTTTAATATTTCTCTTACATACTTAGAAAGTTACTATGATAACAAGTTATGTATTAGCAAGTATTTTCTGAAGGATACAAAGTCTGAAACCCATATCCCTGTCACTTTTTTGTGACAGCAACCCATGACAAATTGCCAGAAAGGCATTAATTTTAGAAGGGAATTACAAAATACCTTTCAATTCTTTGCTCGGAATTCTGGACAAAATCAAAAATAATGGTGGACAATTTTTAAATATTGTTTTATGTATTGTTTAACATGGTTAACCTAGTGTACAATGCATCCCTTTTCCAAGGTGACGCAGAAGTGCTATCTGGATAAGTGACTTGCTCAAAGTCACACAGTGAGCAAATGGAGGTGAAAGGCTTCAAACACTTTACCTTTGACTTCAGGAAGCAGTTCATTGTCTAAAGTGCAAAACAACTCCAAATCACTTGAACTGCAAATGGAGCAATATGGCTTGCATGTACATATTCTTTTCTGAACAACAAAAACTCTGAAACTGTAATAATTGGCATTATTGACTAACTGTAAATACTCAGCGATTTACCAGAAAAAAGAGGTTAAGGACAGGCAGGGCATAAATACAATCAGATAGGGATGTTCTAGAAAAGTGCAGACAGAAAAGAAGCAGGCCACTCTAATTCACTTAAAAAGTTAATAAAAGAATATGTTTGCAAGAATATGCATTTTCCGAACATTTGAACAACAAAAACTATGGAAAGATGAAGAAGTGAATGAAGATCTGGCAGTTAATACTGATGATTAAGTCTCTATGCTCTTAGTGAGGTACTTCCTGCAGTTAAAAGTACATGGTTTATTTTTTCCTCCTCCTTTGTCAACTGTATGACTCTAAACAAGTTATTGAAACAGTACTCATGGGCTGCACTTTTACCTGGCTTAAAAAATAGAAAAAAAGGCTGGATATCAGTGTAAGGCAAAATATTTAGGTGCATTTTCTGAGCAATAAGAACAGGGATGGGTCATGATCAAATGAGACCCTAGGCAGGGTAATGGATCTGCCCCCCCCCCCCCCACCAGCAATACAGTTATCCCGTTGCTTGGCTCTGTCTCCTGAATTACCATAAACCACTGCTAAAACTTTTCAGTGTGTATACTATTTATTTTTACTTTTGCAATAGTCACAATAATTTGGATTTAATGTAAAACTGTTATTAAAAATGCAGCAAAAACACTGGCAGACATTTGATGAACAAAACACTCTCACATTGAAAACAAACTTAGCATGAGCAATAGTGAACTTCTATTCCCTTGAAATTCACACTTATTGAAAATGCACCTGACATCTGGCAATCCATTAAACTGCAACAGATATGCTGGGATTCATACTCAAACAGTATACAGTAAAGCACTAATTAGCAGATATTTGAAGGTTTCATGAAGTCAAGAGACAAATGTGTAATGCATTTGCTAACATTGTGGGACAGTCTATTGAACACAAGTATCTCTTTTCAGGAGCAGCCCAGGAGCACTGTCTGGTAAAGTAACTTGGTCAGACTCACACCAAAAAAAATGAAGGCTGAGGGAGTCAAAAGCTGCACTACAGGAAGCAGCTCATTAACAGCTCATAGCCTTACTCATCTATACAAAGAAACAAATAAAACTACTGTAGTACAACACAGTGTATTTCACACCTGTATTCCTAAAAAACAAGTTAAATTCAAAATGCATTCATATTTAATATTTTAACATTAAACTCATAGACTTTATGCTGTCCAGTTATTCAAGGCCAAATAATAAATTTTACACCATAACACCATAACTACTCTGGGATGTAGAATGTGTGAGCACACATACACACACACACACACACACACACACACACACACACACACACACACACACACACACACACACACACACACACACACACACACACACACACACACACACACACACACACACACACACACACACACACACATGCACATCACCATCCATCACAACCCCTTGTATGACTGCACATATCCAGGTGCTTGTTTGCAATACAATTAATAAATAAATATATAAATAATGACAGAGAGGGGGATTTCAGATCACTGCTATGAAAACTATACAGTACATCCTCATGCTTTCCTAACCTCTTAGCTCAAGAATTAGAGACAAAGACCCCAAATCAGATGCATATTTTAAATATTTCTCATATACTTTTTAAGGTTGCATTAGCAAGCATTGTTTGAGGGACACAAAGTCTGAAACTCACATGCTTTTCATTATTGAGTGTCTGCAATATACAATTTGACAATAGCCACACATTTTGGAGAGACAGACCAAAGTAATTCTCAACTTATTTGCTTAAGAATTCTGGACAAAGCTAAAAATAGGGGTAGTCAAAGGCCATAAAAGCGAAAATTATATTTATCTTTTATTTATTTGTTAGCCGGCTAAACCCACTGGCGAAAGTGTACTGTCTGTTTGACTTACTCACAGACACACAGTAGGCAAATTGAGATGGAGGGATTAAAACCTTGTACTTTTGACTACAGGAATCACTTTGCTAAAAGCTCAGACCTTAAGTGCCAGACATCTCTAATTCACTGAAAGATTAACAGAACATCAGGTGTTGCTTGTATTTGCATATTGTGATTAATTGGAATGATAAAACTCTAATGAATGATGTTGACTAACTGCAACCCTCAGTAATTTACCAAAAAAGCGTTACTGAAGCTCAGGCAGATGGTATGGATGATTGAGGCTCTAAGATGTTACTGTGCTGCCTTCTGTAGTTAAGGGTGCATGGCTTGATTCATTCTACTTGTTCTTGCCTTCTGTGTGACTCTGAGCAAGTCACTTAACCAGACAGTGCTCCTGAGCTGTCTTATGTCTTACCTAATTAAGAAAGAGGACATGCACATATTATGAAAATCTAATAACTGGCATTATTGATGACTGCAATTCTCAGAGACTTGTTTTATGTTTATGTGTTTCCATCAGAGGCATGTGGTCTTTAGGTTGAGATAGGGCACACACATACTGATGGATCATGATCAAATGGGGCTGTAGGCAGGACAGGAGACCTGGGGACCCCCTAGACATGCCAATCACAATTTACTTCGTCATCTCTCTGCTTTTACCATCCATCTCTCCCCAAATACCATAAAAATATTTTTCAAAAATGTTCAGTGTGCATACCATAAACTTAAAAAAAAACAGAACCTTAGCTTATATTGATATTACACAAACCTTCCACTTATTGCAGTAAAACAAACATGCCATCACAGAATGGAGATCCACAGCAAGAAATATATTGATAATACTGAACCAAGAGAGAAAAAAAGGACTATAAGATATAATTTATGGCATGGTAACTACCAAAGCATCTTACTAACTGTTAACTCCATTATAAATAAAACAGCACATACCCCAATGAACTTTTTAAGGATTGTGTAATGTTGGTATGGCTACCTGGGGCCAAAAATGAGAAACATCTCAAAAATGTTGCAAAGGATTAAACTTAAATATGACTTTGTTCACAAATGAATGAACAATATCTTCTTCTCTGAATATGTAAAGCTACAGGTCCCAAGCTGGTGATACCAGGAGGCTATAGCCAGGACAAACAGAAACAAAAATCTAAAGGGATTAACTTGTGAGGAGAGAAGGGCTCTTAAACTGCAGACAATAGAAGTTAAAAAACTAATACACACCACTGCAGAACAAAGTTGTGACAACAAAGGTCATTTATTACTGCAACCACTAATACTGACATGGCACAAAAAATCATAAGCGCTTTCATTCGGATTTGTACCAAACTTCCTCAGTTAAAATCCAAAAATCACCATGTGACAACTTATATATCAAAAAAATCATGTGAGAACTCAGAACCTTAAAGATACATTATAACCAGTCCAGCTTAAAACATAATTCCAATAAGATACAATATACCTCTAAAACTAAATCCTATTTAAAATCAACTTAATAAATTGTAATGCATGATCTAAACAAAACATTACAAAATACATATTTTTCTTCTCTGCCAACTGATTTAATTTTCAAATGGCTGTTGATTGAAATTATGTCATTTAAACCTGGTGGAGGAGTCACTTGCAGATAAATCTGCCACCATAACTCTCGCTGTTTCAGTATTATTTTTCACAGACCCCCTCTCCGGCTCTTCAATACTTGCTCTAAGATAGCAAATTTAAAACCATGCCCACGGTGCTGGCTTATATACTTATATGAAGCATTAGTGCCTTTCTTTTTGTTCATTTCATATGCATGCTCATAGATATGTTAGCACAATTTACATTTGGTTTTGCCAGTGTAAAATACAGAACATTTTATACAGTTGGCAATGTATATGATGCCCTGGGTGTAGCAGGACAATTGATCTGGAATACAAATATACGTATTCCCAACCTGACCCCTGACACACAATTCATGTATTGACATTGGTGGCACACCCCACACTTTACATTTTACCATTGGTTTCACCTTTTAATGGTCATTTGAAAATGTTCTTGTAGAGATCAACTATGTTAATCAGCACACTTCACTTTCAGCAGCAAATATGAAGAGCAATTGTCTCCAGCCTCACTTACCATTTCATAAAATAGGATAAACCCAATTTACAGCCATTGCAATTATTTTATTAGATGCCAAATATGCATTTCTAGCATGAAATCATCATCATCATCATCATCAATACCAACATCAGTTAATTCATCCAGGAAACAGTCATAAATAAATCCCTTAGGTCATATGCTGAACAGTCCCTGACCAGGTAACATGACAGACATCAAACAGCAGTCATCTTGTATGGCTCCAAACCAAGTGGCATACCCTTAGTGGCCCCTCAGCAAAGTATGACCAATTACCCAAATGCAGTATGTTATTGACTGCTTCCTTACACTGTCATAACCTTTTATAGACTGGCCCAAGAAAGGCAATGAGGGGAATGGAAAAGGGAGAAAGTCCATCAGTCTGCCACCCTGAACACCCCCCCCTTTCCTGGCCACTTTAGGTCTGAAGCAACCAAACAGTGAACAAACAAGCAAGCAAGCAACCAAATAAATTGTCCTCTTACAGACCAAAGATCCCAATTAAAGTTATAAAGTATGTACATAGCACTCATCCCTGCCCACTTGTTTTTTTTTTTTTTTTTTTGATTAGTCAATAGACTAAACTTGCTTGAATGGAACAAATCCTGCAAGAAGGAAGCTAAATTAAAATTAAACAGATCTCTGCTAGTATCACAAAAATGTAATCCATCCTATTTATACCAAACAGGATCTTTGACCACAAAGTCTCAGTGTTCTAGGACAAAAATTCCAAAACTCAGGCTGACCTGGCCAACCTATGGTTTATAAATGTGTGTGTTGTATCCAGTACTGTCACCCTGTGTGCTCTATCTCATCTCAGTCTATGAATAACAGATGACCAAATGACCATTGTGTTAGGACATAACTGCTGTATTACTACCACGTTTCTCAACATTCTAGATATAAGATTATGCTTTACAACCTTGTTGATATTGTTATCGCCAAGATTAATTATTATTATTATTAAAATATGATGCTGGCCTACCTCCTCAGTGATTTACTATAATATCAGTTGCAACTAGACCCACAGCATTCCTCCAGCGTTTTTCCCTATATCACATCCCAGATGCTGGGGTCGAGGCCCAAATATGTGCCATGTTGCTGCAGTGCCACTCTCCTTGTAGCCCACCAGATGAATAAGTGGCTCAAAATTAAAACATGCTTTTAACCTGCAAGAAACAACAAGCAACAAGCAATCAGAACTGAAAACAATCACACATGCACCCCAAATTTAACGTTTGAAACCTCCACTTAATGTAACCCAAAAATACTTTGGAAGACCATCTATCCATTCTTTTGATTACATCGACTGAATGCTCATCCCTAGCTGGATTTGATGCTGTCCGTGTGCAAAACCAAGGAGATAAGTCACCACAGGCTGACAGACCTTGATTAACTAAAGCCTTCTGTAAGAATAAAATGTTCAAAAGCCAGCTTTCATACCTTCAGGGCACCTCCCAAGAGCTATGTCAAAGGCTTACGTGCTGTGGGCTTCATGGAACTGATGGCTGGCTAGCAAGCCTTCAAGGCTAAGCAGATAAGTACTCTGCTGAGATAACTTTCCACAGTTTTATTTTTCTGAGGAAAACTGGCATTTTTGTTTTGTGAAAATATTATTGTTATGCTAGGAGCTTTATTTTTATACACTGTTATACCCTTCAGGCGATGTTTATTATGCAAATGATCGTGTGAAAAATCTGTTTTCCTACCTTTTTTTTTACATATTTTTCTAGAATTTTTGTGTTAGGGGGCAGACATTGTGCTTTTAGGGTCTGTCATTTATTTCTTTACTTCAAAATCTTTATTTTCCTGTTAGGATGTTTACTGACCGTCATAGGCTCTGCTACCCATCTTTCTAGTTTCTTTGCTTTGCCAGAATATGAAGCAGGTAGAAGTCTCCTTGTTCTTCCTTCCCTCCCCTCTCTACAAGAAGAAAAAGAAGAAAACTGCTAGGGAGTCTTTGGGTGTCAGGCTAGCACCTTCACTACCTTCAACACTGATGGGTGACTCTAATGTGGCCAGACTTGGTTCCTTGGATCTCTCAGTCCCTCTGATGCAGTCCTGCTGAAAGTCACTAAGGACTGAAGCTACAGGGTTATTCTCACAGAGGAGGGGGTAACCAGTCTTGTCAGTCTTGGGGATAGCAGTGGATGTGGGTCTACCACATACCCAGAGTAGGATGCCTGATCCACAAGATAATGTCTCTGCCTTGAGTCAGTCTTTTTTTCACTGGGACTCTCCCAGGAAAAGTAAGCAAACAATTTAAAATGTTATTTCTTCTGTTCCTATGACTATGTGCAGGGTAGATTTGCTGAGATTTGCTAAGAAATTAACTTCTGCTTTTGATGTTTCAAATTTTGTTTCTTCACTCCAAATTAAAAAAGAAGAAAAAAGACACCTCTCATTCTGACTCTAATTCTCGGTTAGAAAAAGGGAGAATGGAAGTGGAGTGTTTCTTCACTGTTTTCTCTACAAGCTGAATATTCTGATTTGGTGGAATGAGTTCATTCAGATTCCCCTCCAGAAGCCATCTTTTCTGTGTCCTTAACTGAAACGAAGTGATATTTCAGCAAGAGCAGAATGAAATCCAAATTTCCCAGCAAAACTATTATGATTTGTTGCATCTGTATATTCCACAGCCTGTAGCAGTCTCTCCTATTTTGTCAGTTTAGAGGATGTTTTCTTAACACACTGCAATTTGCTGAACTTTTGCTCTTAAAAAGTTAGAGAGGTTATGCAAAGTACCACATATTCAAATATCTGTTTTCTAATCCTAAAGCAGACCATGCAGTTATGTCCTTATCTACAACTTCTGCTGCTAAGCCGACTGTTAATGCTAATCTCACCTCCACTAACAAGGATGGAAAAGCTTTTGATAGATTTGAAAAGAAAATTTGTTCTTCTCCTTTATTAACTTTCAGATTTTTGAACTGATAACCTCATGTTAAAATTTTATTGGCTTCTTTTGAGAATATAAGGAAGTTGGCAGCTAAGCTCCCCGCTTCTGAGGTAACGAATGCATTGAAGGCCTTAATTGTATCTGCTTGTCATGGAACTAAACACTGTTCTTGTGATTCTGCTACTCTCTGTAAAGCTGCTACTACAAGGTCAGTTATGAGAAGATTCCCTTTGCTGCATTCTCAGTACTTACCAGAAGATTTTAAAACTGAAATTTTAAATTCTCCCTTTGAGAAGGATGTTCTGTTTGGCCCTTCTACTGCATAGTTTTTTTAAAAGTTTTGATGAAAGGAGAAACTGATTCAAGGAATGACCAAAATTTTCCACCCTTTTTTTTAACTTTTATAAAAAAAAAATTCTCTATAATTCTGCACCCTTTTTCAAAAAGCAATTTAAGCAACAAGGCTATATCAAACAAGATTAAAAATGCAGTAACAGGGAGACTGTAAAAACAATGAGGAGATCTTCCCAGAACCAAGGACAGTCCAATAAGTCAGCATGACAGCTTCCCCCCTCCTTCCCACTCTGGCGATCTGTCCCTAGGTCTATGTCTTCATCTTCATTGGCATGAGATTATTTCAGACAAATACATTCTGAAAAATCATCCCTCAGGGGTAGAGATGGCAATAGGAGTCCCTTACTCCTTTTCAGGGGATTCTTCTTCGTTCTGTAAAACAAGCATCCCTGTTTCCGATTTGGAGCACACGCTGTTCCATGGGGTTATAGAGCTAGTGCCCTTATATTAAATGGGGAAGGGGTTTTATTTAGAGATTTTTCTGATACAGAAGAAAGAGAGAAATTGGAAACCAGCCCAAAACATCTCCTTTCTCAATAGTTTTGTCAAGGTCCGAAAGTTCAAAATTACAAACCGTGCTGAACCCGTTTTTTTTCAAGTCTTCCAAGCCAGTTTATTTGGTTAGCAAGTTAACAGCTGCCAAATGTAATTCAATTGTCTTGGTAGCATCTATCATCATTCAAAGAGACATTATATAATGAACAAGGATTTGCAGTGACCAACACCTCTCCTCTCATGGTAAACTCATGCAAAATGTCCAAAAGGCCCTAAGGGCTTCCTCCTTTTTTAAGATCATGGGCTTTTTTATCACTGAAAGCTTAGAAATTCCACCAAAAAAGATGTGCTGCTCTTAATCAATCATCCATAATTCCACTGGGATTCAAGAAGGGAATTCTTGAGTCTCTAGATCTAAGACAACAGAACCTGTGGATCAATAATCAAGAAAGACTATGAGCAAAGGCATTACTATCACCAGCAATATACGTAGCAGAAAATTACAGCTTAAAGCTGAGCCTCTCCAAAACTAATAACAGTAATACAGACTGCACACATCTTGAACTGGAAGACTTAATAGATAAGATTTTGACCACCACCTTATTATTGACACAAAAATCCCTTTTTGGTTGATCAACTCTTCCTGCCACACAACCCCACCCACCCAAATATGTAAGAGTTTGAAAAATGTAGCATCCTTTCTTCCCCACTTGGACCAGGTGTGCAGCCAAGGTGCAAAAAAAAGTCACCCTTTAAAATAGGCCCCCATACTGTATGGCCCTGCCACATTCAGAAATAACAGTAAAATATCTTGTGCTACCCATTCCTGTCTCCAAAGTGAGACCCCATCAAAATCTGCAATAAAATGGACCAGAACTGATTTTTCCTTCATTCACTTGGTAACCTTACTCGGTGGTGTTGCTGATGCCCTACCTTTAACGAATTAACTGGATCTCACGAGTGTCCTCCCTGGGACCACTGACTTGCATGCAAAATTGAGAAGGTCAAGGAGCTCCATGTTTGTTAAACACTAGAGATTGCCCAGTAGCTGTCTTCGAGTTATCAGCTATAGGCTGCAGCAATTTAAATGATGAAGAAACAATGTCTATAGCCCAGGAATAACAATGCCTTTAATGGATCTTCCATCTTATTAGTAGCAAGGGGGACCCAACCCCCTGACACAACTCACTAAAATTGCTCATGCCTTCTTGAGCACCATCTCCCACAAGCAAGAAGTCATCAAGACAATGAACCACCCTCTGTTGCCAAGATCAGTGCAGGGCTGTGCTGACCTTTTCAAAAATGGCACATGCCACTCCACAGCCCCATGGGCATAGCCATATCATAATACAAATGACCTTTTATGTGTATGCCCAACAATGGCCAGTCTTGTCCCCAGACCAACAGCAAATGGAAGGCTGACTCTGTAGCTACCTTTGCCAGCCACTGTTCACTGAACTGCCTGATAATCTTAGTCATATAATCTAATGATATATACTTTCTGTGTTGGAGGGAAGCCTTCTAGCTTATCAGTGGAAGTGATAAGCACTAGGTAGCCTATCTACCACAAGAGGAGTGGTTCATGGCCCAGAAATTGTAGCTACTGGCCGTTTGGGCAGTTTTTTCCCATCTCTTTCAACTTTCTGGTTTAAAAGCCGCACTTGTGCTTGTTTCCCACCTTTCCTGTTACTAGCCTAGTCCAGATACAGAGTTGCTGTATCCAGGACTGTTGGTAAGCTTCTGAGCCGCACAAGCCTTTCTGTGTTGGAGGAAAGCCTTCTATCTTACCAGTGGGAGTGGTAAGCACTAGGCAGCCTATCTACAACAAGAGGAGTGGTTCTGGCCCAGCCATTGTAGTTTATTGGCCTTTTGGGCAGCTTTTTCCATCTCTCTCAACTTTCTGGTTTTAAAGCCCATGTTTGCACTTGATCCCCACCTTTCTCGTAACTAGTCTAGTCCAGGTACAGATTTGCTGTATTCAGGACTGCTTGTAAGCTTCTGAGCCCCCCAAGCCTTTGTGTTGGAGTGCAGCCTTTTAGCTTATCAGTGGGAGTGGTAAGTACTAGGTAGCCTGTCTAACACAAGAGGAGTGGTTCTTGGCCCAGGAATTGTAGTTTATTGACCATTTGGGAAGTTGTCCATCTCTTTCAACTTTCTGGTTTAAAAGACCACATCTGCGCTTGTTTCCCATCTTTCCTGTAACTAACCTACTGGAAAGCACTAGAAAGCCTTAAACTGATATAAGCCTTCTAGCTTAAAAGAGAGACTTTGGAGTGATTGCGTATCAGTTTTCTGTATTTTCTTGCTGTACTTAACTGTTTTCCACCTAAATGCTGATTTTCCAGCACTTATTGTGATTTAAAAGCTTGTTTTTTTTCACATATTGTACTTATTTGACTGCCTGCACTTTTAAAAACTTGTTTTTATTTTAAATAAATTGTTTAACTGTTGTAGGCTACACACTAAAGTGCGATAGCCTTTTCTGATCACTTGTAGTCATTTAAAACTGTTTTAAGTGTACTTTTTACTGTTTTTACCTTATCTTTTCAAAAAAAAAAATTCTTGTTTCCCACCTTTCTAAGCTGGTATAGTCCAGTTTTCAGGCTAGTGCTGAATTCAGGGCTGCGTTACAAGTTTCTGAGTTGCCCATACCTTACTTGGATAGAGGGAAGTTTCTCTGTTCACCTGTGAGAGAGGGGAAGTTTGAGCAGCCATCTTTCCCTGGAGGAGTGGATCCAGCCCAGAAGTTAGTAGTTTAAAAAATGCTTTGCATAGTTTTGTGCGCCGGGCAGCACCAGTTAGCTAGGGTTAAATTATTCCCGACTCCACTAAGTCTCCTCTTCAGTTTTTCACTTGAAACTAGTCTAACTCTCAACCTAAGCACTCAAAAAGCATCCTACAGTCCAGCACTTGCTCAGACCTAATAGCAAGCACTAATATACCCTGACACTTGACTGCCCAGCAGGGCAAGGCTCTTTATCCACCCCGCACCAACCAAGCAATTATGCAGCTCACCCTACTATTCAGGCATGACCAAAGGGCAACTTCAGGTGTACTCTCTAGTCCAGCTGGTGAATCTGGGTAATCTGAGGCAATGTTACAACTGCCTCATGTACACAGACAGCCCTCTCCTCCTACCACAAAACACCAACATATGTGAGAGATGCAATTATACAGCCAAATTGGAGGCTAAGGTATCTCAACCCAAGACTGGAACAGACAGTCATGAGGAGAAGGTTAACACTTGCACCACACCTCCAGCCTCACATAGACCTACTAAACCAGCACTGGCAAAAAATACAAATGCACTAAATCATACGTGGAGGCTCTAAATAAAAACCTGCAAAAGCATCAGAGAGCTCCAAAGCAGACACCCACAAAACCTGCACTTCCCAAAACAAACCAGACAACACATAAAACACAAAATCAATGTGCCGCACAATCACAGCCCTTAAGGCGAAATAACATATCTAACACACTAGTAATAGGTGACTCAAGAGTCAGGCACACTGACGCCCCATTCACTAGGCTGGACAAGAAGAAGGTTACTGTTAGCTGCTTGTCGAGAGCCAGAATCCGCCACATAACACAAGCACTCAGGTCACTCCAGAACAAGTACAAATATGACTCTGTCATTGTTCATGTTGGTGTGAATGACCTGAGACGTACCTCACTGGACTACATGAAAAGAGACATGGAAGAGCTCTCTGATCATGTAGCCCAGGCGGGTATGACCCTAACCCTGAGTAGCATCCTGCCCTCACCAAGGATGATACCTCAGTATAAAGAAAAAAAATATCAATTTCAACAATTGGCTAAGCTTCTGGTGTCATTCAAAGGGAATCCAGTGTCTTTCAGCCTGGGATGACATGCTCGACAAGCCGCATTGCTTCACAAGAGACAGCTTGCACCTGTCACCCCTTGGCTTTCAAATACTGGCCAAGACTCTTGCTGCCCCCATAGTGCCTTTTTTAGACAAGGCTCAAAATTTAAACCCACCCCCGTAAACAGCACAAGTAAAAAAATGAGGGTTATGCTACTCAATGCCAGGAGTTTAAATCTCAAAATGCATGCGCTCGAAGCACTCCTAAGTATGGAGAATGTTGACATCTGTGCAGTAACTGAAACCTGTTTCAAGGCTCCAGAGAGCACTCCAGCACTACTGGGCTACAACTCTTACCACACAGTTCGGCCACAGAACACGGACCGAAACACAAAAGGAGGGGCTGTATTCATATTCATCAAGGATACCCATACCTCCAGGTTAGTGGTGCAGCATGATACCTCTGAGATCATCCATGTGCAACTAACATCAGGCAAATCTGCAATGCAAATTGTGGTCTGCTACAGATCACACTCCATGACCCAGGACCACCACTCCACCTTTCTGGAGACACTGGAAAACATGAAGGTCCTACCAAACACCCTGATCTTGGGATATTTCAATTACCCTACCATTAACTGGGAAAACTACTTGAGTACAAACTCCCAGGCTCAGTGCTTCCTGTAATTTATCAACTCAAATGCCCTGGATCAGCTGGTAAACTCCGCTACCAGAGGCCACAACATACTGGACCTGGTCATCACCAGCATGGACGACAGGTGCTCCATATCGGAGGTCACTGGTTAGATCAGACCATAAACTAATCACCCTGGATGTCCACACCCCACCACCACCCCCAACCAAGGAAACCACAGTGAAAAACTTTTCTAAAGCAAACTTTCCCTTACTTAAGGCAGAGGTGGCAAGTTTCACAGCCCCCAAGCTAAAGGATAACACTGCCCAAGATGCAGAATCCTTTACAATTGCACTCCATGAGTACCTACAAGGATGCATGGATCATGCCATCCCTAGCAAAACCAGGACTCACTCCCCTAAGAGAAGGAATCCAGTCTGGTGGACCCCTGCCATAAACAGGTTATGCAACAAAAGGCGGAAACTAGTTCAGAAAAAAAAGCAAATCCCAAGAAGGAAAGACATCCCTGATCAGTATCAGTAAGAAACTAAGGTCCCTCATAAAATCATCCAAGGCTAACTTCGAAAGAAAAATAGCCAAGGATTTTAAAGATAACCACAAAGACTTCTTTAGCTATGTCAAGAATCTAAGTGGCAACTCACAGATATGCTTTGAGATAGTGCAAAACAGCACAAAATATACTGAACCTACTGATATTGCCAACATACTGGCAGATAGATTCAGTGCTAACTTCACCTACCTCTCACCTTCAAAAGGGCCCACAACAATACCAGAAAAGTGTAGTGTCCCAGAAATCACAGAAGCACAGGTGAAAACAGCCCTTTCAAAAGCCAAAAACACAGCATCAATGGGGCCAGATGGTGTCCCAGGTGCGTCTTGCACAAACTATAGAATGAACTAACCCCCCCACCTAAACATGCTGTTCAACCTCAGCCTCTCCACAGGGTACGTGCCCATAGAATGGCACATGGCAATGGTTCTTCCGCTCCACAAAGGAGAGGCCACAACTGACCCTGGTAACTATTGCCCCATAAGCCTGACTAGCCGGGCCTGCAAGGCTATGGAGTGCATCATCATGGCACTCATTAACAAAGACATTGGGAACCTCCAAACACTTGACCCGACCCTGTTTGTCTTTGTTAAGGGCAGATCATGCCTACTAAACCTGGTTGACTTCTTCGAGACAGTCACCAAGGCCATAGACAAGGGAAAGGTGGTTCACACAGCCTACCTTGATCTCGCTAAGGCGTTCAACACCATTCCTCACTTGGGTATTATAGAAAAACTCACCAGCCTGAAAATAAACCCCTACATCACAAGATGGGTTGCCAACTGGCTTACAGACAGAACTCACATGGTAAGAATAGCGGGCTCCAGGTCTGACTCTAAACCAGTCACAAGTGGTGTCCCGCAAGGCTCGGTTCTGGGACCCCTACTGTTTGGCATATATTTCTCAGATGTACAGGCAAACACAGAAGGACTATGGCTAACCAAGTTCGTCGATGACTGCTAACTGGGAGCCATAACTGACTCTCCAGCTGACACAGACATCCTTCAAAAAGGCCTTACTGAGACAGACACCTGGTGTCAAAGTCATGGCCTCAAGCTAAATGCCAAAAAATGCATAGTCATCCCATTTGGGAAAAACAAAACACCCACAAATTACCACATAGGTGGCAGCCTCCTTAATACAGAAGAGATAATAAGAGATCTGGGGACCCAGGCAGATAGTAATCTCTCCTTTGACAATCATATTGCCAAAGTAGTTAGGAAATCCTTCTATGTGGCCCATCTAATTACTAAGAGGTTCGCATCTAGAAATAAAGAAGTTGTAGTGCCCCTCTACTCGTCACTCATCAGACCCATCAAAGAGTACAATACCCCATTTGGGATGTACCTCACAAGACACTTCCAACAGCTTGAAAGGCCACAAAAGCACCTCACCAAGAGGATTACTGGCTTCAAACATATGTCCTATGCAGCCCGACTGAAAAAATTCCGGCTGTATTCAGTGGCATATTGCTTACTCAGAGGTGATCTCTGCCTAACTTACAAAGCCATGTCCAACTCAGAAATTTACCTAAAGAAATTCAAGTCACTGTGAGCTACGGGCTCTAGTGAGTTAAACCTCACCACAACAATAAATAGAACATGCTGGAGAGATAGATTCCTGTCACAGAGACTCCCCATGCTTTGGAACAAAATTCCTAACTACATTAGGCAGAGCCCCTCACTAACACTCTTCAAGAGAAGCCTGGGTAACAGAAAATACACCCCTGGGATCACTTCATTGGCTCTGCTTGACAGAGGCTCAGTTAATTAATCAATGGGGAGGCGAAAGCTGACACACTCTGGCTAGGCTTGTAATTGCCCTCGGGCAGATAGCCTAGTACCTACCTATGAACCTAAGAACCTATTACACGATTACCTCTTGCCTATTGATGCTGTTATTTATGGAGGTTCCTAGGGCAAAGGATGGGTGCTGAATCAGTCATTATTTCCCTTCCTCCTTTTTTAAGAACTAAGCCCAGCAATGAAGTTCTAAATGTAAATGGGACAACTAGAAAGGGACTAGCTATTCTTCCTGTATTCACCTCCTTGTTTAATAAATCCCATAGATACCTACCTTACTGTTAACTGACCTTACGTTTTTTGCAAGTTCTAGCTACAGTGGCTGCACCAGATTTAATATAAAGCCCTTTAGAAAATCCTTGTAACAGCTCTTGTTTTATCTGCCATTTGGGACAATCCTTTAACATGATAGCCAGCATGTCAGGTGTAATAAGCTAATGTGTCAACTATTTATAATGGTGGCCACAAATAAAATGTGTCCCCCCCAAAATTTTTTTAAATTGTTTTTACTTCTACTCATCTGGTC
The DNA here is from genome assembly GCF_019279795.1 of Protopterus annectens. Lineage (NCBI taxonomy): Eukaryota > Metazoa > Chordata > Ceratodontiformes > Protopteridae > Protopterus > Protopterus annectens. The sequence goes on along the minus strand of NC_056728.1, from coordinate 1,170,406,761 downwards.
TGCTGGAGTGCTAAAATGTCCCAAGTCCAGCCTGGGAGTGATCCTCTGGTGCATTGGGCCCCTCTATGGACCAATATTTTGCAGATGAGTGACCACCTCCACAATGAAAGCAGACAAGGGCAAATTTACATGATGGTCATACAGATGAGTGGGTATGGTCATCTACATGATGGTCTTACAAACTTGCCTATATTGAAATCCAGCCATTTTTAATTTTGAACCCCCATCTTATTGATGTCCCTTAAGGCAGAAGACACTGGGCTATCAATCATGGCAGCAAACCAGGTGTCATCATGATGCTCCTCCCATCTCAATAACTTGACTGCCTTTAGCTTGAAAAACTTCTGAACATACCAAAGTCATGCTATCCCATCTCTGAGACCCTGAGTATCCAGCAATGTTAAAAAATAGGTCAGTAATGGTAAGACTTGACCTGGTTCCTTTCATTTGACCACTGCCCAATGTGGACTAAGACATACTATCTAATTGTTTAATGTCTTTGCTCTAAAAGTACTATTTTGTCTTTTCACAAGAACTGCTAAAGCCAGTGCTTAATCCTTAGCCTTTGGTCATTCAGTATTTAAAATACATTGAACCCCAAGGGCAGCAACTAAACCAAAGTTACCAGTATATTTCTTTCATCAATTAACCCTGCATCATTTACAGTGGAACTTGTAGCTTCGGCACCTCCACCTCCCCCCTAAAAAGAAAAAATGCTTCCAGGCCAGTGGTAATTTTGATAGTGTAAAGTTACTGGGACAAACTGTATCTGTCATTTTGTCACTGACTCCTAAACTAGTCACCTCAGTATTAGGAAATCCCTTCTCAGTTAACAACCATATTAAATATGCTAGACCAAACCCTCCTCTCCGAAATACTCATCATGTTATTGGCTTTATAAACTACATTCACCTTAACACTCAAGGTGGGACTTGTTACCTGACTGAACAGCCATGGATCGCTCTCTCTCTTGAAGTTGAGGAACACCTTTTTGAATATTCTAGTTTGTCTTCCTTGGCACTAGGTCTCTGTTTTGCATCACCATATCCATTGAATGACACTCACCTCTCAGCCGGAAATTCTTCAAAAAATGCCATAGCCTGTGAGACAGTTTTCCTTCACAGGCCTTGAATGTCTCACAATTCTGCCATTCAGGCCCTGGAAAGCGGGGGGGGGGGGGGTATAATAACTTGCTGCCGATTAAATCTTTGTCACCCCTCCCCAGAGAAGAAAGAACTAAAAGGCGATAACTAAGAGTTAAATACTAAATACTCATTAAACTCACTGTCATTTCTGCACTTTCACTGTCTTTTTATTCCATTTTTTCAAAAGTGTATGCTTCAAAAATTAGATCACAAAAAATAATACATATGTGAAAAGTGAGCTGTTGACTTTCACAACCAAAGACTAGCAAGCTACTTAATGAGTCATTGAGACTGCACAGAAAAACACCCTCTAAAGTAAATGTTAAGAAACAGGCAATGTATATATGAATGCCAACAAGTTAAATACTTTACAAACATTTAATTGCCTAAGAAGGAGGACACACAGTTGGAATCAATAAATATGTGTATCTTTATACTGTAGCTATTTCTATTTACTGCCATTCTACTATTATTATTATTATTATTATTATTATTATTATTAGAATTATCATTATTATTATTATTATTAGTGGTAGTAGTACTACTACTACTTTCTTTTTTGTGAATTCTCCACAATGCAAATCAGTATCTCTGCCAAATGTAAGCTAAATATATTTCTGGTCCCCTTACTTGAAAACCCAGCATTTCACTTTTTTTAAAACAAAAGTAACATTGGCTCAGCTCAAAGCACTGTCACTAATGAGAAAGTGAGTGACTACATTGACTGATCCCCAAAGGGCTGGAGGACCATCAGAAAGAATCTGCTGCATCAGCTGCTGAAAAGCCTCTAAACTGTCCTCAGGAACACTGCCATTCTCAAGAGCTCCATGCCTAAAGAAACTTGTGGATGTTGACTTGCCAGCATATCTCAACCTCTTACTAACAGGAACAGAAACAAATCCAAAGTTAGTCAGGGATAATCAGAGACATTAAAGTATTTGTACTCTTAGCAAGAGTAGTTGACAGCATGATAGAATTGTAATTAACATGCATTTGATGAAGTAAAACAAATCTGTATTTCTAATTATTGTTATTAAGCATAATCTAACAAGTTCTCTAATCAAATCACTAGATAGTGGGATTAAAAGGGATGAGCAAATTGTAAACTAAAATCAATGACTTCCCAGCAAATTAAAGAAAGCTGAGAGGTAGGCATTGCAGGAAGACTGTCGGCATAGGCATAGTACCAAAACATGCAGGGTTAGTGACCTCCCATTTCCCATAAATTACCCATTATGGATAAGCAGCTTAACTGTAACAATGTTGTAAAGGTTGCTTCTCCCAAAATCCCCACATCACAAGAGAAAGATGTGAGTGCCAGGTACTCTGGTTCAGTAACATATAGAATAAAAGTGCTAGGATATGAGCAGTCATAAAAGTCAAAAATAGGCAGCCAAAAATGAAACTTAGTGGCACTGCCATGTATCAATGGGGGCTGACACCAACCTGTACCATGCCATGCCATTTCCATCATTCCTATTTATTTACCAATTCATTCACTTTATTTATTTCATTTATGTATTTATTTTTTGGAGAGGGAGGTGATCTCTGACTGATGACCATCTGAGTGATTGACAAAATTCTGTCCATTCATTCCATACCTGATAAGAGTCAGTCATGGCACAACCATAATGCAAGGCTGCCAGTAGTGGATTCTGATTATACTCTAATGTCCCTCCTCCCATGCCACATACATGCTCAGGGGGAGGGGAGAGGGGTACACTGAGTGCAGATGAGGGGGTCATCAATGACCACAGCTGACATAGTCCCTCAGGAAACCCTCTGCCCCATCCTGGAGTAATGATGCCCCTAGGTCCCCAGTCTCCTCCAGAGATTCATTAATAGTTGATGTGACCCAGGGAAAAGCTGAGAAAGCAACCCTTCTTTACTACACATCCTCCCTGGTTGTTTCTTATATCAGCAATACTATTACCCAAACATGGGTAAAGGCTACACAGCTAGGAATACTGTAGCAGTAATTGGTTGAGTTAGTATGTGTTACACACCTATCTTTTGTGTCACACTGTATGCATCATCTGCTTGTGTGTGCGTGTGTGCGCGCGCGTGTGTGTGTGTGTGTGTGTGTGTGCACGTGTGTGTGGGTGTGTGTGTGTGTGTGTGTGTGTGTGTGTGTGTGTGTGTGTGTGTTTGTGTGTGTGTGTACCTTTATATATTTTTTTGAGTTGTGTGTACATGTGTGTATGTGTGTGTTTCTGTATGACATGACTACACTGCATGGTGCTTTCTACGCTTGTGCAGTATGTGTGATACAATTAAACTTCTGTTACACAGAGATTTTATCCATACAGTTGTCACACTAGTGGTTCACATGGGTTTGTCAGCAGAGCACCTTCATTACTGTTATTTGCCCAGCAGTGGCTGCTGACCACTACACTGATGCTCATTGTTTTCTGTCTGTGTGTTTCACTATATAATCTCCATACTAAATCAGTGGCCAATCGCCATCCTATGCCATGTCAACAGATCCAGAAAATATAACAAGCCTTCTGTACAGATAATGAAAATGTAGTTGGTGCTGTGTAGACTGTGTTACATACCACCCTATTTTACAAATAAGCCATGTAATGGAGACTCACTTTATGCCTAAGTCTACTGCATGATAGGTCCTGTTGCAGCATATAGTTTGTGTTTGGCTTCTGCACCGACTGATTGTCATAATGGCAAGAATGGGCATTCACTCCATCATGGGGTGTGACCTTAGTTAACAATGGAAATATAAATTGGTGTTTTACACATGGCAGTGCATCTGATTGCCATTCAAATGAACCAATACAGCATTAGTGGTTTATTGAACTCAGCTGAGTAGTGTAGCCCTTTCCATGGCAAACATCTTCACCTGTTCACCTTCACTACTGTTTTTCATATATTTAAAGCTCTCTTGACTTCATCAGGTAGCACACAGCCCACCACCTGTTTATGTGAACTATTTCAGTGCTTAATTAATCTTTGCAAAAAATTAACATTCCTTAAATCTGCATTATACATCACCCAGGTTATCGCTCATATCCCTATTGGTTGCTCCATCCCTCAAGTTTAAATTCGGGTCTATATCACATTGCCGAACTTGTATAAGTTTGAACGCTGTAATATCAAACCCAAAAGTCCACAAAAAAAGCAAAGCCATGGCACATCGATTTTTATCCCAGGGAAAAAAAATCGGTGGGCCGTTTTCGGGGCTTTGCTATTTCCTCCACTGTGGTGCAATCTCAGAGTTCATATATTTAAGTAGGGGGGTGTGGGGGGAACAGCCCCCTACTTTAGTTTTAGTTTAAGGTTTATGGATTTTTTTTTTTGTTAGAGAACAGTGATGTTTTTCTCTGGGAAATAAATCGCTGTTCTGTGTGTTTGTTATTGTGCGGTTTCGTACTTTTGGGTTCGATATTACATCATTCGAACTTATACAAGTTCGACGATGTGATATAGACCCATTTAAATTCACCCTAACCAGCTACACTTAGCATACACATGTCATAGTTACGCATCACCTCCTTCCATTCCCCTAAGTGGCATATCTATAATGCCTTCCCTTTCTTCTCCAGTCTCCAAATAACATGCTTGTGATCCTCCACTAGTCCTCTTCTTCCTAAATGGCCTATAGTAAAGAAATGCATTATTTTTCAGGCTGTCCATCACTAGTTCCCACTGTAAAGGTAGACTGATCTCTAGGTTCTTGGTATATAATTTTCTTACTACTCAAGCTGTGACACTCTTTATCTTAGACACAACCTTCACTGTGTCATATGTGGTTAAACTTCTGAACTCTGATGTTAGTGTCTTGACAGGAGTCTACGATTACTCAGAGTTTCCAGTCATCTGTGAACTTGGTCAATCAGAGCCCCTTGTCTTTCATCTTCAATTTTGAGAAGTAGCTGCCAAAGAGCAGCTGGCCAGCCTGGAGCCCTGAGGGACTCACTGGTGATTGACCTTTTTGAAGAGGTGGTCTCATCAAGCTTAAATTCCTGCATCCTGCCTATGAGCCAGCTGGCAAGCTAATGTTTTATATAGTGGTTTATGCCTAATTTGTTGAGTTTTTTAACAATCACAAGTGACTTATTGGATCAGATGTTTTAGACAGGTCATGGCAAGCAGTATGCTCCATTTTTCCCTCATCTGTTGCTTTGGTGACCTTGTCAAAAAAGGCTACCAGGTTTAGTAGGCATGACCTTCCTTTGACAAAGCCAAATTAGGTTGTCCAGTATCTGAAGGTTACCTTTGTCTTTGTTGATCCTTTCCATCATAATCCATTCTATGGCTTTGCATATATGACTTGCCAGACTAATGGGTCTGCTGTTTCTGGGGTCTGTTGATGGTCCACCCTTATGAACAAAAATGACCATTGCAGTCCCCCATTCTTGTAGAACAAATCCTGTTTTGAAACTATAGTTAAAAAGTGACTCCAGTGGCCCTGACTGGCCATGTTTCAGGCTATTCAGGAGACATTCAGGATATTGTTGGGACTCACTGAGGCTGTGTTTTTGACCTTAGTGAGCACCCCAGGACTCGCTGTCTCCTAATAGTTAGTGGAGTTATGTCTGTAGTTATTTCTTAGTAGGTGCCTAGGGCTGAGTGAGGGTAAAATTTGAGATGAATTTGTCAGCCAGCAGATTCACTTTGCCACTTGGCTCAGTGAAAGTGGTGCCATTAACCACCAGTTCATCACACCACTGTGTACTGCCTTTGAGTTTTCTGACATAGCCGAAGAAGGTCTTATCATTGTTTTTAGCCTGAAAGGCTAACTTGAGATTGAAACTGGCTTTGTTAGTTATAACTGGTCCTCTTAGTTGCCTGTTTCATTTAATGATAGAGTTCTTATCTTTATGGAAGTTACCCTTCCTGATTTTACCGTTGACTTTTTTTTCCTTTTGTTGTATAACCTGTTCAGATTAGGATTCCACCAGTGTGACTTGTTTTTTTAGTTAGATTTGGGCTTACTTCTGGTAGGTATAGCAGCCTCTATACAGCCATTTACATGGCTGTACAGGGACTCTGTGAACAGTGTCGCATAGGTTGCTGTGAACTCGGGATTAGAAGGGGCATTGAATTTTGACAAACTATCACTTAATATAGGAGTGTAGCAAACAAATTTCACAAGCTCTTAGTGCTGCCCCCCTTGGACACCTATCACTTAAAATGGACAAATCTCTTAAAATGCTGCCCCCCAAGCACTTAATAAATTTATGGAACATATTCATCTGTTTCCCCTAAAACTATTAAAAATACTGTTTTTGTGGCAACCCCTAACCGGGAAAAAGCTGAAAGAAGCAGAAGATTACTAATATTGCACCTATTGTTAATGGCATTCATTTAGACAGATGTAGGCATAATAGACTTGAAAAAAAAAGCCATGTTTATATGTTGTTCAGAAAAAATGTACTCTGTAGAGTACAAAGTATGCCTGGCTACAACCTTGACTTAATAAGTGCTAGTTTGCTTTGGAACAGTTCCTATTATAGGGTTTACTGAAATTACAAAGTTTATTTTTATTTTCAAGAAACAGGTTTGTGACTTGACCTTACCAATGAGAACATGACACAGTGGCTGTTGTGGTATCCTCTATGTGAATGGAAGAACCACTATTGTTCCCAGTAAAAGGAGGCAGTGGATGATTTATTGTTTAGCCAGGCTGAGGTGTCTGATTCCCAGGTAACTGTCTCTGCTTTGAGTCAATCTGTTTCTATGGGGTCAACAAGGCAAAAGAAACAGAATTTTGAATGTCTGGCCTCTCATATCCTTGGCAGGATGTAACCTACACAACTTAAGCTTCTGCAACAGTGACCTATTTGAACTTCTGCAATTATGGTAAGTTACTTTTACAAGTGTACTTTGCTTATAGATTCATGGGTTCTTACAAACAAAGCTTATTAGATAAAGAGAAAACTGAGAAGCACAACCACATCCAGGAGCGGCCTTAGCTCAACTGGTACCCTAGGCAAAAGGGCTCCATGACACCCTTTACCACACCATCTGGTGCCCTCATCCTGGTCTACCTACACCAAATAAATACTGGAAAAGCACCCCTACTACAGCGGCGCCCTAGGCACCCACCTAGTTGGCCTATGCCTAAGGCCGGCTATGGCCACATCACCTGTTGCCAGTGGAAGACTAACAATGTTCCCTCATTATCTAGATTTTTCCCACATAATCCATTTGAAAATTTGGGACCCGAGAAAGTGTTTTTGCCCCTAAAACCTAACTTAATTCTGCAAATTTATTATGAATGTATAAAAGCTGTATAATATTCTGTTTTATAAAAATTGTTTTTCAGCTAACAATCTATTACATCTGAAGTGCATAACATGAATTTACTTGCACAGTTTATTGCCTGAGCCTGTGTCACAGCTGAGAACAGTTCCTACCACACACCTACCCAATTGCTAAATAGTAAATAAATAAATAAAACTTGCAATTAGCCATCTTGTCACTGAGACTAGTTTTAAAGGTTTCTAGGGATGTACTGTGCTTTGTATCTAAGGACAGCATGTTGAACTAATGGGGATACGTTTTGTTAGGTACTTGTCTAACATTTGATGATCTTGATGTAGTAATACAGGCCTAGGTCTCTGGAGTAGCTGTTTACTTTAGTTAAAGAAGTTCAAAGAGTGCTGGGTTATGCATTGCATGGAAAGCTAAGCTGAGCATAGCAGAGACCACCCCTCGGGATTCTGTACCGCACTAAGCAGTGGGAATTATCAAGTCTATCAGAATAGCAAAGGGTGCTGAGACTTGAAATACTTTTGGTAAGGATACAATGAGGTCTCTCAAGTTACTTTAAATAGTTAGGGAGGTCAATGCTGAAAGGGGGCATTAAATGCAATGACCAGACTGATAACAGAGAAATGAAGTGGGGCTGTAACTAGCTTGGTCCTTGAGGAGATACCAAGAAGGAAAGGATGTGCAAGATAAATGGACCTTCTAAATACCAGAGAGGTATGCAGGTGAAAAATGAGCCTTGTTATCAACATAGGTACCTAAGTCCCTAATGACTGTATCAGTTTAAGTGCTGTATTTCTTGGCTTTGAGGATAAGTCCATTATTAACACATTGTGAAATATAACATTTGTTTAGTCAAGATCTTACTGTCAAATCCAGAATGGCATTTGGTAACCACCCACAGTTTGCCATCAGTAGCAATCTCAGTTAGTCATAATTCCTTAATATCAGATGTCATGTCAGAGAAGTATATACCAAAAAATAATGGGCACATGAGGAGAGGTCTGTGGGACACCCCCAATGATGGATGTATAACTAAAGCAAATACCCCAACCTTAATACAATTATTTCTGCTATTTAGCAAACAATGTATGGGTTAACGTTGAGTTGTGAGATTTTGTCAATGATCCTGGCATATGGGATACTGTCAAAGGTTTTAGCAATGTGCATGTAAGAAGAGTGGGCAGAATGTCACTTATTAATAGCCTCAGTAACCCTTTCAAAGAATTCAACCAGCTTGAGCAGGCATAGTCTGCCTTTTGCAAAGCCAAATTGGTGTCTCTCCAGGGATATGTGGTCTCTTATGTCACTGTTTATTAGTTCAAGTATAACACAGTCAATGGCCATGCAAACAGCACTAGGAACACTGATAGGCCTGTAACTGCCAGGGTCAGAAGAGGGTACAACTTTATGTAAGGGAAGCAGAACAACTACTCTCTGGAACTCAGGATGTAACCAGTGGACAGAAAGGGGATTGAAGAGCTGACAAAGTATTTTTGCTGGGTGGGAATTAACCCTTCTCAGAAGATATCCAAGGACATTGCTAGGATCAGTGGAACTGTTTTTTTTTTTGTTTTTTTTATAAGTACCAAAAAGCCATTGTACAAAGTGATTGATTGAGAGGCAGTGTGAGGAGGTTTGTAATGTTCAGTTTATTTATTTTACATTTGCTTACCGGGGAGGTCTGAGTGGACAGAGCTCTCCATTTTCAGTGGAGGCCAGGGGAGAAAAGCTCAAGAAACAATACTATACATAAGATATTTACATGAGTTCCTCAAACCTGCCTTGGTTTAACAAAAAAAATGTTGATTTTTAAAATATGATGATTATGTGGTTGAGTGTAAGGTATTGCTATGTCCTAGTGAGACAATGACTTGCCAATAGATTAATAAGGGAGTAAAGTAAGGGAAATGGAAGATTGGTAGAGCACCTCCAGAATATTAACTTTACCCTAAATGCAGACCTGCAGCGGTAGCGTTGTTGCCTCACAGCAAGAGTCTCTCCCGTTCGATTCTCAGCTGGAGTGCCTTCTGTGGGGAGTCTGCAAGTCCTCCCTGCGGTCGAGTGACATTCGAAAGACATGCGTAGAATGGGCGTGCCTTCGCTGAAAGTTGGACATCGAGCTGGCACCTCGGCACCCGTAATAAAATCTACTGCCAATCATTAGCGGACTGGAGTTCCGCTGTGGCCAACCCTAACTGGGAAAAGCCGAAAGAACAGCAACTAAATGCAGACCAGCTAGACATTGATCCTTATTTTTTTTCTATTCAAGTATACATATCTGTCTGAATCCTAATATTATTGTTCTTATAAGTTGCATTTTAGAAAGGACTTCTGCTGTCAGGGAGTAATCTGTTAACAAAACTTAAATTAACAGAAATGACGTTTACATGTTTTTTAAACAACATTAATCAGCACATTTCTTTTAAAACTAAGCCAAACAGGACTTGCAGTACCTCTAAGTGTAAATTAAATGACCCACTGATAGGCATATAAGGGTAGATCACAGCAGTAGATCGTTGCTGTTCAACTCCCTCAATATCCAGAGAAATACAAAACTTCAGAACCACTACAATGACCTTTACTGTATGTGAACTATTCAGGTTCTACTCATCAGTTCAACTATTTAGAATCCAGGTATGAGACCAGTTTTCAGCTGCATTGTGTAATACAATTCCTCACCCAATAATCTGTGTTTTCAGTGAGGTACTGAACAATGCTGCTTATCGTCTTGAGGTGGAGCTTCTAGTAAGAACTACTAACCGCAACTACTTTATATAGATTGCTCCTCATACCAACCTTGCTTTGTTCAGTGCAGTACAAAATATTTCAACACTCTTCTTCAAGCTATATCACGTTTCTGCAAAAAAGGAACAATATGAGTACTGCAGGAAAAGTAAGAGGAACAATTTCATTCTTTGGTTTAAATGGTAACCTGCATTTCATTTTACAACTTTAAATGGCAGTTTATAAAAATTAAGTTCTATAACATGGAAAATGCTAATTTCTAGAAAATTGCAAAGTTGTTCTCATTCAAGAAGCAGAGTTAGTGCTATTGAAATGCATCTTCTTATGTGTTCTTCACATTCTAACGTTAAAAGATTTGGATGAAAATTGTGTTTTATGTGTGATTAAGTATGAAATCCATAACAGGAATTAGCTTTTGCATAAAACCTCCTGGAATGATATGTGGATATATTAACATATGACTGTTTGGGCAGTGTAGTTTGTATAATCGTTAGTTTAAGTTGGGCATACGCAGAATAAAATGATGAAGTATGATGCAATTTCTAATGGGTAAAATTCTGTATTACTGAAAGACATTATGAGGTTCTCCTTCAAAAAACTCAAGAGATACTTTGGGTTGCAACAGGATACATAAACAAGTTACAAATCATATTAGCAAACATGGAATTTGATCTGTTTTCATTGCTGCTTTCAGCACGGTTTTATGCAGCTTCACAACTGTGATATTAAAAAAAGTTATTTTGGGACTAGTAAAGAAAACACTTGTATACAAACACAATGTCTGTGCTGTATAAGTAGATAAATAGGAATTGTAATACATGCATTGCATGCCCCATTACATATGTAAAATACAAGCTATAGACCAAGATGCCAAGATGTGTATGATTTTGTGTGTGTGTGTGTGTGTGTGTGTGTGTGTGTGTGTGTGTGTGTGTGTGTGTGTGTGTGTGTGTGTGTGTGTGTGTGTGTGTGCATGTTCTGAGGGAGACTACCAACTTAGCTGCTTGGTTTAGCCCCTGGTTGTGTCTGTAGCATGTGCAGCACAATGAATAAATACCATCATCTGGCTACACAATCGTCAAATATTTTTTAAATGATTTTGCTTTTTTTCAGATCTACTTGTAAGCACTTGCAATAAGACGATTTAATAAGAAAACTTGTTTTACTGGTGCTACCCTTTAAGTTTCTTGTTTCAACAGCTAAGTGTTAATATACTATTTTATATTTAAAATGTGGTAACCATATCCAAATATTTTAAAAGGTGGTGGAGGGAAAGCAATGCTATAACTGCCAATTAACATTATTATTAAAGAAGAAATGAATGACTGACAACAAATATATTCTTTAGATTCATTGGTTAATGTATGGACTGTAGAAACTAGGAGTTGAGTGCATTAAGACTGACACTCTGAATTTTATCTTCACTAAGAACAAACGGGAAGCCTTATAGTACCCATTGCTTTAGAACAGACTTCTATCAGCCTGAACACAGTTCTCTATAAGCCCTATGAGACAACTAAAGCTACAGAAATCGTGTATTTCACGGTCTTCTGTGAATGATCTGACTACTCTTATTCCTGTCATTGTTTGTTTTATGCTTCATCTTGTACTACTTTCATACAGTAAATCACTTTTTCATTTGCACATGCCATTATTAGAGCAGCCTGTTACTTTCACTGTTGTATGACTAGCTATTGAACCTCAGTCTTAGTACTTTAAGGTCATAAGGCAACAACAGTTTTAGAGTGAACCATATAAAAGTGTACAGCAAAGAGCTATGCAAAGGGCTACACAGCTGAACAGAATGAAATGAACTCTTGTTTCAAGTGCAGTATGTCTACAGATTCAAGACCCCCCTCAGATGCCACCAAAGATGACCTAATTTATGCTCAATGCAGCCTGCAGTTACAGTGTGTTCTTAACACATCTAAAGGTCTGGTTTTAATGATGAGGAAACAGAGTTGTAGTGAAAAATATGTGCACTCCCTGTTCTTGTACCATATATGCAGTTAAAATAGCCCTATTATCTAATCCCTCCCTCCGCCCAAAGCATACACCTCTGCATGTAGGTACAGCATGTGCTAATGCTGTCTGATTCTGCCAGATTTCCCCATCCACTACATTTAAACTTCCTAGTGCTTGTGTTTGGTGGAGATTCTTGGTAGCATTAAATGCCCAGAGTTTTCTACAGTTTCTCCTCTATAAAAATACCAGACTGCCCACACTGGTTAGTTCTTTGCTGGTTCCAAAGTCAATACTTAAATATTTCTGCACCCTGCTAAAATGAGCTTGTAGCAGAAAGCTCCAGGACCCTAAATGTGCACAGATCATGATATCCAGATGTGTATTCTCTAGTAACTACAGAGAACACTCTGTACCCAGCAGTTTTTATTACTGCCTCTGCCATCTAAGCCTCAAAGCCTGTGCCTTTCATCTTCATATAGATTGACTGTTGATAATACCAGCAACCTTTCCTCCTGCCTGCCTAACTTAAAATGTAGCATTTCAAACAATTTTAATTCTGTTTTGCTTTAATGACATTTTTTTTCCAGGCAGAATAAATTACATAACCCATGGCATATGCATACTTAACAAGATTTTTCCCTGTGTCGGACTGATGTGTAAAACACAAATCAATAGTTTGTTCTATGCTCCTTTATTATTTTCTTATTCATTCCAAATGGTCTCATCTGAGGTATGCAATGCCAATGGTTAGTTCAATAAAAACAGTTTCAGTCATTATTTATTGAGTGACTCACTAATTGCAATTTCATCTCTTACACCAGAGAAAGCTCAGAAAGAAAAGCTGCTACATCATGTAGAGAAGTACACAGATAATGTGGCCCTTGTCTGTCCGTATTGTTCAGTTTTACCTTAAACTTGCCATTTCATAACGATCTTCATATCTCATACAAAATTGTGCATGTGGAAACATATTTCTTTTATATTCTCCAGGTCCAAAACCATGTTACATTATCCAGCTGACCATCTTAGAAACATCTGTACAAAATAGTCTAAGAAGGCCATATCTGCTATTAGAACATTTCCTCACTATGATTTTCTTAGGTTGCGAACGATCCTACGTCTCTTTAATGACTATGTTATCATTAAAAAGAAGGCTCAGCACCCCGTTAAGATCCTCATGAAACATTTATATTTTTCTGATTACTGAGGGCAGGAATGCCCCTGAGAAACAGGACTTTCTGTCTAAAACAAAGCATCACTTTTTATTTTTATTTTCTCATCTAGCAACAGCTGCATTCAAATACTGTAGAATAAAGTTATGTTATATCACCGTTCTCTCAGCAGTACATGAGCACATCTGTATAACCTTGCTTCCTTTTTAATGGTTAGATATCATCACTCAGTCATTTTTACTGCTTCATTCAGAACTTTTATTTAATGCATTAATCCACCCTTATTCACTGGCTTTCATTTACATACCTTTTCCATGCTTTCACTTCTCATTGTTTACACAACTCATATCAATCTGTTCTGCTTACTACTTGCTTCAAACTCTTGAGCTTGTTTCATTTTCTGGAAGGAGCTACTGCTATATTAGTTTAGCTGCAGAATACTGCCATGTCTGAACATGAATTGCTATTTAATCTGTTTAAAAAAAACACTGCACTAATTATAATTGCCTAGCCTGAAAATAATTTGTGTGCTGCTACTAGCATTGCACTTCTCTCTATTTGGTAAGAATTTCATGGATATTTGTTTGCTTGTTGTTCCCAAAAGGTTGTTGGAAATGTACAGTTCACACTATTTACCTTACATGAAAACAATTATAAATGACAAAATAAATAGAGATTACAGAGCAGACACTAAAATCAAGCTTAAAGGGACCAGCATGTTAGAATGCTGAATGGAACAGATTATGCTGGTTCCAAAGCATACCTCTCAACCTCTTAGCTCAAGAAATATGGACAAAGCCTGAAATAATGACAGATTTTAAATATTCAAATTATAAACTTTGAAAGTTGCTAGAGTGACAGGATTTGTGTTAGCATGCATTTTCTGAAGCATATGAATTCTGAAACTGAAATGTTTGCCATTATCTAGTGACATCAGTCTTTAGTGATTTACCAGATACCAAATTTTATGACTAACAGACCAAAAATATGAGGCTAAAATCTAGACATTCTGTGAAAATCTGGACAGTTGAGACGTATACACTGCAAACGATGTAACCTACCAGTCATGTTCAGGTAGGTGAGACCTTAGTATAGTACACTGCATTAAAACCTTTTCATTTAAATGGTTTTATTTATAAGAGAAGGAACAAACTATCAGTTAATACACGGGTATAGCAGGCAAATTCCATTTTGTACTCACAAGCTCTTAGTGTTGCCCCCCCTTGGGCACCTATGACTTAAAAATAGACAAATCTCTCAAAATGCTGCCCCCCAAGCACTTAATAAATTTAAGGAACATATTCGGCTATTTCCCCTAAAACTATTAAAATATTGTTTTTAGATTACCAATATTGCACTTCTTGTTAAAAGCATTCATTTAGATAGATGTAGATATCATATGACCTGAAAAAAGCCATATTTATATGTTGCTCAGAAAAATGTACTCCGTAGACTACAGAGTATGCCTGGCTATACCCTTGACTTAATAAGAGGTAGTTTGCTCTGAAATAATTACTGTTACAGGGTTTACCGGGAGTTACCAAGTTGATTTTATTTTGAAGAGACAGGTTTGTGATTAGACCTTACACCGAGAACATGCCACAGTGGTGGAGGCAGCATTCCCCCACATTTGTGATCACCACATCCAGTATGTTAGAACCTCTAGTGGCTGTGTGCACTATCTGGTGTTAGTGTTTACAAAGTCCAGGAATCTCTGTACCTGCTAATTTGAAGCAATGTAGGTTTCCACTGGGTAGTTAAAGCCCCCCTATGAGTAGGGTATTTGATTGTGTGGTTTGTGTCTCTATTAAGTTTAAGTACAAGCTATGGGTTTCCTGAGGCATAGAGGATTACCTCTAGCTTACTAGGATATGGTGTGGTGCTTTGTCTGTGATGATTTGCATATGGAGAAACTGCAGTGCATCATCCTGTTTAACCAACCTAGAGGTATGCTTTTTGTTTATGTAGATCGAGACTCCTCCACCTTTAGTCCCTGTTTGTGCAGTTGATGAACTAAATGTGTGGAAGCAAATGAAACCTTACACTGCCAGAGGACTTTCTGTTGCTTTAAACCATGCCTTGTAAACAGCACACATGTCTATATTCTCTAGGGTGAGGAGAGCTTGTAGGGAGTTGAGTTTCTTGTTTAAGCTGATGGCATTGACCTGTAACACCTTAAGGTTTCCTTGGGTTAAATTTGCTGTGTTGGAAGATTTGTCACTTTGACATCACCTAAAAATGCTCTATGGAGTGAATAAAGTTTTGGCCAATATTCTGAAGTCTAGGGGGTAAAGGTGAAGACTACCCTTGACAAAGGAATGTCGATACACTGGAAAATATTAGGGTACAACCTAACACCCTAATAATGGGCGATTTCAACTACCCCACCATTAACTGGGAAAACTATTCATGTACCAACTATTTTCCTTAACGCTTTCTGGAATTCATAAATTCCAACCCCTTGGATCAACTTATCCACACCGCCATCAGGGGCAACAGTATCCTAGACCCAGTAATTACCAACATGGGTGACCAGTGTTCCACACCAGAGGTCAATTCTTGTTGGTCAGATCCAACCAGAAGCTAATCACCCTAGACATCCACATCCCCCCACCTCCATTAGGGAAACCACCATAAATAAATTCTCCAAAGCCAACTTCACACTTCTTAAGACAGAAGTGGCAAGCTTCACGACACCCATGCAGATGGACAATAGAGGTACGACTGCTGAATCCTACACAAATGCACTTTATAAGCACTTACACAAGTGCATGGATCATGCTATCCCTAACAGAACCAAGATGCTGTCCTCCAAAAAAAGGAAGCCAATCTGGTGGTCCCCTGCCATAAATAAACTCTACAACAGAAGAAAGAAACTGCTGCAAAAAAGAGTAAAATCCCATGATTGGAAGAACTCGCTGGTCAGCCTCAGAAAGAAGTTGAGATCCCTCATAAAATCCTCCAAAGCTAGTTACGAAAACAAAATTGCCACTGTTTCTAAAGACAACCACAAAGCATTCTATAGCTATGTCAAGAATCTGAACAGCAACAATCAGATCTGCTCTGAGTTGCAGCACAATGACACTAAATATACTGAACCAACTGATATTGCCAACATCCTGGCAGACAGGTTCAGTGTTAACTTTACCCCCCTCTCACCCCCTAAAGGGCCCATCTCTATACTGGAAGAATGCAAAGTTCCTGTAATCACGGCTGCACAGGTAAAAACCACACTCTCCAAAGCCAAGAACACAGCATCCATTGGACCTGACAACATCCCAGGCTGCGTTCTACATGAACTACAGTATGTAATGGCACCCCACCTAAGTACCATGTTCAATCTTAGCCTCACCTTAGGCTTTGTGCCCACTGAATGGTGCAGAGCAATGCTTATCCCACTCCACAAAGGGGGATCCACCACGGACCCTGGGAACTACCACCCCATTAGCTTGATGAGCCTGGTCTGCAAGGCCATGGAACATATCATCATGGAACTTATAAACAAAGACATTGGTAATATCCAAACTCTGGACCCCACCCAGTTCGGGTTTGTAAAAGGCAGAGCATGTCTCCTAAACCTAATAAACTTCTTTGAAGCAGTCGCCAAAGCTGTAGATGAGGGTAAGGTGGTTCACACAGCCTATCTAGATCTCACCAAGGCTTTTGACACCATCCCCTACTCTGGAATTATAGATAAACTCACTAAACTAGGTATAAATCCCTATGTCACAAGATGGGTTGTCAACTGGCTCACTGACAAAACCCACACTGTGAAAGTAGCAGACTCAAAATTCGACTTCAGACCAGTGACAAGTGGAGTACCACAGTTCAGTCCTGGGTCCTCTCCTGTTAGGTATCTACTTCTCTGAAGTACAGGCTAACACAGAAGGTCTTTGGCTAATGAAGTTCGCAGATGACTGCAAACTAGGAGCCATAACTGAAACTCCTAATGATGTGGACATCCTACAAAAGGGCCTCACTGAGACAGATGCCTGGTGTCAAAGCCATGGCCTCAAGCTCAATGCCAAAAAGTGCATTGTCATTCCTTTTGGTTAAAACTCTGTATCCATGAACTACCACATAGTTGGTAGTCTACTTAACACTGAAAGTGTGATAAGAGACCTTGGGACACATGTGGACAGTAGTCTCTCCTTTGATAATCCCATCACCACAGTAGTCAGGAAATCCTTCTATGTGGCACACCTCATCACAAAAGGTTTCTCATCCAGGAAAAAAGAGGTAATTGTTCCCCTCTACTCATCACTCATTAGACCCATTATAGAGTAAAATGCCCTTTTTGGTATGTACCTCACAAGACAACTACAGCAACTGGAAAGGCCACAGAAATGCCTCACAAAGAGGATTACAGGCCTCAAACAGATGCCCTACGCAGACCGTCTCAAAAAACTCCAGCTTTACTCCATCACATATCACCTACTCAGAGGCGATCTCTGCCTAACATACAAAGCTATTTCAAACCCAGAGCTGTTTTACGTGCTCCACTTAAAGAAATCCGAATCCCTCCAAGCTACATGCTCTAGGGACCTAAACCTTGTCACCACAATAAACAGAATATGCTGGAGGGATAGGTTCCTGTCCCAGAGACTTCCCATACTCTGGAATAAACTCCCTATCTGTATCAAGCAAAGCTCCTCATTAGCACTCTTCAAGAATAATCTTGATGATTGGATGGGAGATAGGAAATTCACTCCGGGGATCACTTCTGTGGCTCTGCTCAACAGGGGCACAGGAAAATAATTTTTTTGGGTGGCGAAAGCCAGGGTACCTTTTTGGCTAGGCTTATATAGGCCCTAGGGCCAAAAGCCTAGTACCTACCTATGAACCTATGTCCTTCCATGCTGACAAATATTGTATCTCCCTAGAATGACACCGGAAACTAAGACAATTTCTAAAATCAGTTATCTTTTGTTCATATTGCAGCTGCATTCTTTGTGAATGTAGAATGCTGCTCAGTGCAAGGCACATACCAGCATGAGATGCATATTCAGAGAGATCAATAATATCTCTCTTCATATAGTCCAGAGAAGTATGTCTTGCAAGGATTATGACTGAATCATGCTAGTACCTGTGGTGCAATGAACTGAATGCATGTGTACCTTAGTGGATCCTGGCTCCAGATAGATAACTAACCATTATCTTCTCCTTGTTCAACCTGGTGAATGGGTCATCACTGGAGTCTCCTATGACAATAGTTTTGAGCAGTGTGTTTGTTTGCCTAATGAGCTTCTATTTTGGGGCCCCCATACAATGGCAACTTAATAGATGCCACAACACGTACCAAGGAATAAAGAATAACCAAAATGTATTAGGATTAAGTACTTCTGCATTGTATAAAGACTTCATCAGAATCGTAAACTAATTTTTAAACCCATATTTATACTAACAATTTAGCAAGCATCAAAAAGGAATGTGACTTCATACGTCTTACTAATGGAAGACATTTAACAAGACAGGACAATATATTAATTATATAAGATATGGGAATATAATTTAAAATCATCCTTCTAGATGAACTAACAGTTCAAATTAACAAAAATTAATATCATTCATTTTATAGGTTAATTGTTTAAAAAAATCAACTAAAATGTGTTAAAGAAAGCCACACTGGTTCAAAACGTTATTACAATGTTGCTGCTCTCATTTTCAGAACTGGAGCTAAAGCTACCTGGTCATTAAACTCTGACAGAACATTAACATTTAATTGCAACTACCACAACACTTCTTGATATTTGAGCAGTGGCTCCCATTGACCCCCCCCCAGGATTAGGGTCAAACTGTTCCAAAACCCCAAATAAAAATCTACTCTGAGTGCACATAGCAGAATACCTATAAAGGGCATTAGTTTCAGACTTTTTGTTGACCTCATACATATGCTCATAAACCCTTTTTTTCAGACCATGTTCTGTCTTCACCACGTAGTAGGAAAAACATACCTGACAAAAAGCTAGATATATCACTCTCTTGGTAGAACAGTCAAAATACCTATTTACCCTAAATGTTTCCCCAATAGTAGAAAGGGACAGTTCACCATGATGTGCCATATAGGCACATTCATGGCACATACCACATTTATAAGTGCCTTTCAACCTATGATTGTCAGTGAGTAGTTTTTTGTTAGTCCCTTTTTCAAGGAGATTCTTAATATTATGACCTCTTCTATAACTGTATAAAAGGGGTTTAGAGAAAACTGGTAAGCCATTAGGCATTGAAAACAGGTCCCAAAATGTAATAACTATTTTCTGAATATTTTATGTATCATGGTGGATACACTGTGCTCTTAGCTAAAAATTTGAAAAAGTAAGTGTTAAATGGGTGGGGTACCAAGTTTGTCCTCCTTTTGGGGACTAGTACATTAAATGATAAAGAAATGAGTGGACCTGACTACCCTGGGTCAAATGAAGAAATGGGTAAGGTGGATGGGTGAAACTAATTATAACAGTCCACTTATTTATTTAGGAGGCACTAAGGCATGTGCCAGAGTACACTTTCTGCAATAAAATCTGCAGGGGAGACCAAGGAATCATATGGCAGTGCTATTTTCAAGGGGCATGGCATTTGATTACATACATGTGGAGGTTTGCCCATACATTGCAGTGGGCCATTACATACTAACATCTTTTGGGGTGAGACCACAACTATTTAATGAATGAGCCATAGGGCTGTCAACCCAGACAATGAACAGGTCTATAGAGGAGGGTGGGACTTGTTGCTATGTGGAGGAGCACCCTAAAAAAGTGACATATATAGAGACTGTCTGCACTCATGTAGGATGGACGTTGTTAAACAATTTGGGGTGATTTCTTCTCTTTAAAGTATATGCCTTACTGCAACTTGATGGAGAAGAAATGGTAATGTCAGTCTTAAATTCAAGAAGTGGCTCAAACTTCACTGGACAGAATGACAGAAACTGAAGGATCCCAAGGCTGGGAAGACTAGAGAGTATTTATCTTTCTTATCTGGGGTAGAGCACTGATTGCCATGGACCTTTTACAAACTCAGCCCCACAGAGGGGTCTGGTTATGTGATTTGTTCAGAGTCATACAGTTAGGCAATGAAGGCTGGGGAATCAAACCTTGCACACCTGGACCATAGGAGACAGCTCATTAACAGCTCCTTAAATCTCTAAGCCAGCTCATAGACAAGTGTAAGATATAAGATGAGATAAAAGTATAAGATGTGCAGCTGCAACCAGAGTCAAAAGTGGACTATACATATGTCAAAATACACTTTTTTAGAAATTAATCTATTTTTATTAGTGATTGTAATACTTGAAGCACAGAAATATTGTATTTGATCATCTGAAACTATTGTCTGACAACTGGGATAATTAGCATGGGAGTGGAAGTATAAAAAAATGCTAAAAGAAGTCCCAGATGGTATAATGCAGTTGCCAAATGTTTTCTGGTGTGGTATATGGGATTGACTTTCTCGATAGGGTGGCCAATAATGCATTTTAAATGTGATCACTAATGCCATTGTTAGCTTTCCTACACTTGGTCAAGTGTAAAGATGGTTGGTTTAAACTTGTCAGTTTCTGTTCCCTGATGCTGACTGCCAAATTGCTTTTTCACATTGGAAAGTGCAGCTTCTGTCTATATGCATTTAGTCATACAGCGTGTCTGAGCTTTTCTTTTTTCTCCATGGGTGTGTCACCAAGAAATTAGTATATAACATTAAGGAGTGCAAGCTGCAAACACTTTTTTTGTTTGTTTCATTCAACTGAAACTTCAGACAGTTTGTTTCATCTACCTTTTGCAGAATGAGAGTGGACAAAACATGTGAGAAGTATCATTATCGTCTCTTGATAATCATGAATATCACATTTGCAGTCTGGTAACCTTCAAGAAGCATGATTGATATAACCATACATGGATAGTTTTTATCATCAGTAAGATCACCTGGTGATTTCTTAAATAGGGATGTGTATTGTTTAATATGAGTGCTCGATAACCAATGTAGATGCCACACTGTCACAAACTAATCCACCTTTCTCCAATTCCTTATATTTTGCTTTAGTGACAAGTCACCAGATCTGCTTTTAGCATCTTGTACATTGTGCTCCAGAAACTGCTTCAAAAGGAACTGGGCTGAGCAGTGCCTCAAAGAACAAACACAGATCACATTTCAAGAACCACTGTGTTACTGGGTATACTGGGTACTCCCGTAAGCTTTTTGAGCAGTTTAACTTTCATTCCCCTACTATTTGTGAGAAACCTCTCAACTTTCTCTAGTCATGCAATGTGTTTTATTAGGTAAGTACAAAACGTTGCACTGTATTCAGTAACTGAATCACTGACATATATAGCAGGAAACTTATTTCACAGGATCATTGCAGTGTTACCTTTAGATTTAAGTGAGCTATCCTAAACAATTTCTTAAAGACAATGAACACAATGTCTCTTCTTTTGCCCCTCCACAGACCCTGCCCAGTGGTTCCCCTTCCTGCATCCACTTGGTCCATTCATTCCACAGGTGAGAGCTGGGTATTCTCAGACTAGGTGAATACCCAGCGGCTCATTTTTTCCTTAAAAGGAAGCCTAGTCAGCCCACCATTTTCCCATTTCCCCAATCAGAATTTATAGAGATGCACTGCACACCACAACATGGCCTGTGCAGCACAGTGATGATATGTGCCAATGTAAAGTAGGTTCATAGGTTCATAAGTTCATAGGTTCATACTAGGCTATCTGCCCTAGGGCATTTATAAGCCTAGCCAGAGTGTTTTGGCTTTCGCCACCCATTTTAAATTAATTTTGCTATGCCCTTTTTCGAGGTTAGTATACTCTGCCTCTGTCTAACAGTGACACAGAAGTGATAGCCAGGGTAAACCTACGATCTCCCATCCACTCATCAAGATTTCTCTTGAAGAGAGTCAATGAGGGACTCTGCCTAACCTGGACTGGGATTTTATTCCAGAGTGAAGGGAGCCTCTTGGTTATGAATCTGTCCCTCCAGCATGTCCTATTTATTTCAGTGGTGAGGTTCAAGTCTCTTGAGCATGTGGCTCGATGGAATTTGGATTTTCTGAGGTGCAGCATGTCCATTAATTCCAGGATGGACATGGCTTTATACGTCAGGCACAGATCGCCTCTGAGCAGTTGGTATGCCACTGAGTAGAGCTGAAGTTTCTTTAACCGGGCAGCATATGGCATCTGTTTGAGCCCTTTGATCCTCTTGGTGAGGTACTTTTGGGGTCTTTCCAGTTGCTGCAGGTGTCTAGTAAGGTACATCCCAAAAGGGGCATTGTACTCAATTATGGGCCTGATGAGGGATGAGTAAAGAGGCACGATGACCTCCCCTGATCTAGATGTAAATCCCTTCATGATTAGGTGGGCTATATAAAATGTTTTTCTAACCACTTTTGCCAAGTGGTTGTCAAATGAGAGATTGCTATCAACTTGGGTCCCCAGGTCCCTAATTACTTCTTCTGTACTTAATGGATTACCACCTATGTGGTAATTTGTGGGCACTTTGTTTTTTCCAAACAGGATGACTACACACTTTTTGGCGTTTAGCTTGAGGCCATGGCTCTGGCACCAGTTGTCTGTTTCTATGAGGCCCTTTTGGAGGATGCTTGTGTCGGCTGGAGAGTCGATTATGGCGCCCAGTTTGCAGTCATCTGCAAACTTGGTCAGCCACAGTCCTTCTGTGTTGGCCTGTACCTCCGAGAAATATATACCGAACAAGAGAGGTCCCAGGACTGAGCCTTGTGGGACACCACTTGTAACTGGTTTGGAGTCTGACATGGCTCCAGCAATTCTAAACATGTGGGTTCTGTCCTTGAGCCAGTTTGCAACCCATCTAGTGACATAGGGGTTTATATTTAAGCTGGTGAGCTTATCTATAATGCCCGAGTGGGGTATTGTATCGAAGGCTTTGCGAGGTCCAGGTAGGCTGTGTGGACCACCTTCCCTCGTCAATGGCCTTGGTGACTGTTTCAAAGAAATCGACCAGGTTTAAGAGGCAGGATCTGCCCTTAACAAAGCTGAACTGGGTAGGATCCAGTGTCTGTAGGTCCCCAATATCTTTATTTATGAGGTCCATGATGATCCTTTCCATAGCTTTGCAGACCAAGCTAGTCAGGCTTATGGGGCGATAGTTTCCAGGATCCGTTGAGGCACCACCTTGTGGGGAGGGACCACTGTTGCTGTACGCCACTCTTTGGGTACATATCCTGTAGTAAGGCTGAGATCGAACAGTAGTTTTATGTTTAGGTTTAGCTCTTCTTGGAGTTCATGTAGGACGCAGCCCGGGACATTGTCTGGTCCCATTGATGCTGTGTTTTTTGCTTTGGAAAGGGCGGCTCTTACCTGAGCATCTGCATGCAAACATACAAATGGTGAAAAGCTGCTCACATGTGCAGCTAGCTGTGCTATGATGTGGACATCAGAACAATTGTAAAAAGTCTCAAAGCAGCCACAGTGCAGCACAGCAAGAAGTAGGTTGTAGTGCAAGACAGTAGTCATGCACCATCTAGTGAAAATCTCTTAAGATTACATGACACCATTTTTGTGCTGTCAAATAGTTTCTAATTATTCCAATTTGTTTTTGTAATCACCCTAAGATCCTGCTGTACCTGGTCCAAAATTTTTTTTTTACATTTGAACAGTCTAAGTTATGTCCATAAGCAGCATTATTAATATTGCAACAATATTATAAATATATTATTACCCATTTTTATATCATAAACATATTCCAGTATCCACTTACTAAACTTGCTTTTTGTCATGCCAATATAACGTACATCACAGGATAAACATGCATTTATATAAAGAATGTCATATGAATTATAATTATAAAAGGCTTTAGCATAAATTGTTCTGTGTAAATAAATAAAGTTTCCAGAGAAAATAGCTTTGCAAGCTCTAAATTGTCCACATTCATATGTCCCTGATTTCCCTTTATTAGTTTCTGGAGCTGTAACAAATGCATTATCATACCATAATAAATATTTTAAACAACTATCTCTCTTACAGACAATATTTACTCTATTGCCTGCTACCTTGCATAAATCAGAATTTCAATGTGTGACTTTCCAGTTATTCACAACACCTCTTTAATATATAGGCTGTTGACTGTCATACCTATGCAGAAACAAACTATAATTGTTTATTTAGTTGGTAATCCAGAATGTAGAATCAGGGGAAAAATGAATTCCTTTAATTTATTATTTCTTCTTTCATTTTTATTAATATTATACCCTCTGGCCATATTGGGGAATTTTTAAAAGGCAGTAGACAATATCAACAGAAGTGATTTTGTTAACTGGGATACCACCAATCCTTCCTCCCAAGATGAGAGGGATGCACCACTAATTTCTCATCCTGTTTAAATTTGTTTGTATTTAAGCCTCGTGTTTGCACAGGCGTACTATCAGTATGCTGGAGTCTCTCTGTGGTTGGTGACTTTAGCCAGAGACCTATTGTACTTCAAAAGAAATCTGAGGCATCCACCGCATTCGACAAAAAATAAATAGCTCTTAAGCCTGAATTGAACTTTGTGTACCATACTTAATTAATTTGCTGTCTCATTTCTGCTGTTTTTGCTGTTTGCAACTGTTTTTACTCTGCACTTGGAATTTGTATTACTTCTGCCTTGTATAGTATAGGATAGATCAGTGATGGCAAACCTTTTGGGCTCTGTGTGTCAGAAATTCAAAAAATGTCCTGTCAGCCCCAAAACAAAAGAGAGACAAGTCTTTACATATTCATTTATTTGAAGAAATACAGTCCAGTCATGTGTGCTGCTGTGTATTATAAAAGTAAAACAAAAATCATTGACTTACAATAGGGAAAATGATATGCTCACTGATAATTGGGCTTAAAATAGTGCATCAAAAAATTACACTACTTTTAATA